>NC_044566.1:91730894-91752196 GCF_007565055.1 Rhinopithecus roxellana | reverse complement strand
CTGTGGTCCTGGATTCAAAGTGATATTTGGGAGCTCATTGCGCTATGTGAAAAAGCATATATCTTCAAAAAAAACTGGAAAGAAGCTTCTGGGAAAATGAACTTCCAACATATGAATGCAACTCACAGAGTTACACGTTTCTCTCAGTGGTCGTTTGCTAACACAGTTTTCTGGAAATCTGCAATGGATACTTCTTAGAGCAATGAAGCTTTCGGTGCCAGGAAATATACCTGATGAAAACTAGAAAGAAGCTTTCTAGAATCTTCTCGTGTGTGTGAATTCATCTCACAGAGTTACCTTCTGTTTCCTAGAACAGTCCATTAACCCTGTCTTGAGGAACCTGAGAGCTACTTTGGATCGCATTGAGGCCTACGCTGATAAAGGAATTATCACTTCAAAACGTGAAAGATCTTCTGAGAAACTTCCTTGTGGTAAGTGAATTCTTCTCACAGAGTTACAACTTAGTCCTCATAAGCAGTTTGTTAACACTCTTTTCGTTTAATCTGCAAAGTGATATTTGGAGCCCTTTGGGGCCATTGTGAAAAAGGAATCTCCTCAATATATAACTATGGAGAGCTTTCTGAGAACTGCTTTCTGATGTGTGACTTCATCACACAGAGTTCCACCCTTCCCTTCTTGACAGTTTGCTAACACTGTCCTGGTTCTACAAAGTGATATTTGGAGCTCATTAGCGAGAGGTGAAAAAGCATATCTTCAAAAAAACGGAAAGAAGCTTTCTGGGAAAATGAACTTCAACATATGAATGCAACTCACAGAGTTACACGTTTCTCTTCAGTGGTCAGTTTGCTAACACAGTTTTCTGGAAATCTGCAATGGATACTTCTTAGAGCATGAAGCTTTCGGTGCCAAGGAAATATACTCTGTGAAAACTAGAAGAAGCTTTCTTAGAATCTTCTTCGTGATGTGTGATTCATCTCACAGAGTTACACTCTTTTTCCTAGAACAGTCCATTAACACTGTCTTTGAGGACCTGAGAAGGGCTACTTTGGATCGCATTGAGGCCTACGCTGATAAAGGAAATTTATCACTTCAAACGTGAAAGAAGCTTTCTGAGAACTTCCTTGTGGTAAGTGAATTCTTCTCACAAGTTACAACTTATTCCTCATGAAGCAGTTTGTTAACACTCTTTTCGTTTAATCTGCAAAGTGAATTTGGGACCCTTTGGGCCATTGTGAAAAAGAAATCTCCTCATATAATACTATGGAAGCTTTCTGAGAGACTGCTTTCTGATGTGTGACTCATCACACGAGTTCCACCTTCCTTCTTGGACAGTTTGCTAACACTGTGGCCTGGATTCTACAAAGTGATATTTGGGAGCTCATTGAGCGCTATGGTGAAAAAGCATATATCTTCAAAAAAACTGGAAAGAAGCTTTCTGGGAAAATGAACTTCAACATATGAATGCAACTCACAGAGTACACGTTTCTCTTCAGTGTCATTTTGCTAACACAGTTTTCTGAATCTGCAATGGGATCTTCTTAAGCATGAAGCTCTGGTCCAAAGGAAATATACTCTGATGAAAACTAGAAAGAAGCTTTCTTAGAATCTTCTTCGTGATGTGTGAACTCATCTCACAGAGTTACACTTCTGTTTCCTAGAACAGTCCATTAACACTGTCTTTGAGGAACCTGAGAAGGGCTACTTGGATCGCATTGAGGCCTACCTGATAAAGAAATATTATCACTTCAAAACGTGAAAGAAGCTTTCTGAGAAACTTCCTTGTGGTAAGTGAATTCTTCTCACAGAGTTACAACTTAGTCCTCATGAAGCAGTTTGTTACACTCTTTTCGTTTAATCTGCAAAGTGATATTTGGGAGCCCTTTGGGGCCCATGTGAAAAAGGAAATCTCCTCATATATAACTGAGAAGCTTTCTGAGACTGCTTTCTGATGTGTGACTTCATCACACAGAGTTCCACCCTTCCCTTCTTGGACAGTTTGCTAACACTGTGTTCCTATAATACGTGATATTTGGGAGCTCATTGAGCGCTATGGTGAAAAGCATATATCTTCAAAAAAAACTGGAAAGAAGCTTTCTGGGAAAATGAACTTCAACATATGAATGCAACTCACAGAGTTACACGTTTCTCTTCAGTGGTCGTTTGCTAACACAGTTTTCTGAAATCTGCAATGGGATACTTCTTAGAGCAATGAACTTTCGTGCCAAAGGAAATATACTCTGATGAAAACTAGAAAGAAGCTTTCTTAGAATCTCTTCGTGATGTGTGAATTCATCTCACAGGTTACACTTCTGTTTCCTAGAACAGTCCATTAACCTTCTTTGAGGAACCTAGAGCTACTTTGGATCCATTGAGGCCTACGCTGATAAAGGAATATTATCACTTCAAACGTGAAAGAAGCTTTCTGAGAAACTTCCTTTTGGTAAGTGAATTCTTCTCACAAAGTTACAACTTAGTCCTCATGAAGCAGTTTTGTAACACTCTTTTCGTTTAATCTGCAGTGATATTTGGGAGCCCTTTGGGGCCATTGTGAAAAGGAAATCTCCTCATATAATAACTATGGAGAAGCTTTCTGAGAGACTGCTTTCGGATGTGTGCTTCATCACACAGAGTTCCACCCTTCCCTTCTTGGACAGTTTGCTAACACTGTGGTCCTGGATTACAAAGTGATATTTGGGAGCTCATTGAGCGCTATGGTGAAAAAGCATATTCTTCAAAAAAACTGGAAAGAAGCTTTCTGGGAAAATGAACTTCAACATATGAATGCAACTCACAGAGTTACACGTTTCTCTTCATGTTCAGTTTGCTAACACAGTTTCTGGAAATCTGCATGGATACTTCTAGAGCAATGAAGCTTTTCGGCCAAAGGAAATATACTCTGATGAAAACTAGAAAAAGCTTTCTTAGAATCTTCTTCTTGATGTGTGAATTCATCTCACAGAGTTACACTCTTTTTCCTAGAACAGTCCTTAACACTGTCTTGGAGGACCTGAGAAGGGCTCTCTTGGATCGCATTGAGGCCTACGCTGATAAAGGAAATATTATCACTTCAAAACGTGAAAGAAGCTTTCTAGAAACTCCTTGTGGTAAGTGAATTCTTCTCACAGAGTTACACTTAGTCCTCATGAAGCAGTTTTTGTAACACTCTTTTCGTTAATCTGCAAAGTGATATTTGGGAGCCCTTTGGGGCCATTGTGAAAAAGGAAATCTCCTCATATAATAACTATGGAGAAGCTTTCTGAGACGCTTTCTTTGTGTGACTTCATCACACAAGTTCCACCCTTCCCTTCTTGGCACAGTTTGTAACACTGTGGTCCTGGATATACAAAGTGATATTTGGGAGCTCATTGAGCGCTAGGTGAAAAAGCATATACTTCAAAAAAAACTGGAAAGAAGCTTTCTGGGAAAATGAACTTCAACATATGAATGCAACTCACAGAGTTACACTTTTCTCTTCAGTGGTCTTTTTCTAACACAGTTTTCTGGAAATCTGCAATGGGATACTTCTTAGAGCAATGAAGCTTTCGGTGCCAAAGGAATATACTCGTGAAAAACTAGAAAGAAGCTTCTTAAATCTTCTTCGTGATGTGTGAATTCATCTCACAGAGTTACACTTCTGTTTCCTAGAACAGTCCATTAACACTTCTTTGGAACCTGGAGAAGCTACTTTGGATCGCATTGAGGCCACGCTGATAAAGGAAATATTATCACTTCAAAACGTGAAAGACTTTCTGAGAAACTTCTTTGTGGTAAGTGAATTCTTCTCACAGGTTACAACTTAGTCCTCATGAAGCAGTTTGTTAACACTCTTTTCGTTTAATCTGCAAAGTGATATTTGGGAGCCCTTTGGGGCCATTGTGAAAAAGGAAATCTCCTCATATAATAACTATGGAGAAGCTTTCTGAGAGACTGCTTTCTGATGTGTGACTTCATCACCCAGAGTTCCACCCTTCCCTTCTTGCACCGTTGCTAACACTGTGGCCTGGATTCTACAAGTGATATTTGGGAGTCATTGAGCGCTATGGTGAAAAAGCATAATCTTCAAAAAAACTGAAGAAGCTTTCTGGGAAATGAACTTCAACATATGAATGCAACTCACAGAGTTACACGTTTCTCTTCAGTGTCTTTGCTACACAGTTTTCTGGAAATCTGCAATGGAATACTTCTTAGAGCAATGACTTTCGTTGCCAAAGGAAATATACTCTGATGAAAACTAGAAAGAAGCTTTCTTAGAATCTTCTTCGTGATGTGTGAATTCATCTCACAGAGTTACACTTCTTTTTTCCTAGAACAGTCCATTAACACTGTCTTTGAGGAACCTGAGAAGGGCTACTTTGGTCGCATTGAGCCTACGCTGATAAAGGAAATATTATCATCAAAACGTGAAAGAAGCTTCTGAGAAACTTCCTGTTGTAAGTGAATTCTTCTCACAAGTTACAACTTAGTCCTCATGAAGCGTTTGTTACAACTCTTTTCGTTTAATCTGCAAAGTGATTTTGGGAGCCCTTTGGCCATTGTGAAAAAGGAAATCCCTCATATATACTATGGAGAGCTTCTGAGAGACTGCTTTCTGATGTGACTTCATCACACAAGTTCCACCCTTCCCTTCTTGGACAGTTTGCTAACACTGTGGTCCTGATTACAAAGTGATATTTGGGAGCTCATTGAGCGCTATGGTGAAAAGCATATCTTCAAAAAAACTGGAAAGAAGCTTTCTGGAAATGAACTTCAACATATGAAGCAACTCACAGAGTTACACGTTTCTCTTCAGTGGTCGTTTGCTAACACATTTTTTTCTGGAAATCTGCAATGGAATACTTCTTAGAGCAATGAAGCTTTCGTGCCAAGAAATATACTCTGATGAAACTAGAAAGAAGCTTTCTTAGAATCTTCTTCGTGAGGTGTGAATTCATCTCACAGAGTTACACTTCTGTTTCCTAGAACAGTCCATTAACACTTCTTTGAGGAACCTGAAAGGGCTACTTTGGATCGCATTGAGGCCTACGCGATAAAGGAAATTATCACTTCAAAACGTGAAAGAACTTCTGAGAAACTTCCTTTTGGTAAGTGAATTCTTCTCACAGTTACAACTTAGTCCTCAGAAGCAGTTTGTTAACACTCTTTTCGTTTAATCTGCAAGTGATATTTGGGAGCCCTTTGGGGCCATTGTGAAAAAGAAATCTCCTCATTAATAACTATGAGAAGCTTTCTGAGAGACTGCTTTCTGATGTGTGACTTCATCACACAGAGTTCCACCCTTCCCTTCTTGGCACAGTTTGCTAACACTGTGTCCTGGATTACAAAGTGATATTTGGGAGCTCATTGAGCGCTATGGTGAAAAAGCATATATCTTCAAAAAAAACTGGAAAGAAGCTTTCTGGAAAATGACTTCAACATATGATGCAACTCACAAGTTCACGTTTCTCTTCAGTGGTCAGTTTGCTAACACAGTTTTCTGGAATCTGCAATGGAATCTTCTTAGAGCATGAAGCTTTCGGTGCCAAAGGAATATACTCTGATGAAAACTAGAAAGAAGCTTTCTTAGAATCTTCTTCGTGATGTGTGAATCCATCTCACAGAGTTACACTTCTGTTTCCTAGAACAGTCCATTAACACTGTCTTTGAGGAACCTGAAAGGGCTACTTTGGATCGCTTGAGGCCTACGCTGATAAAGGAAATATATCACTTCAAAACGTGAAAGAAGCTTTCTGAGAAACTTCCTTGTGGTAAGTGAATTCTTCTCACAGAGTTACAACTTAGTCCTCATGAAGCAGTTTGTTAACACTCTTTTCGTTTTTAATCTGCAAAGTGATATTTGGGAGCCCTTTGGGGCCATTGTGAAAAAGGAATCTCCTCATATAATACTATGGAGAAGCTTTCTAGAGAGACTGCTTTCTGATGTGTGACTTCATCACACAGAGTTCCACCCTTCCTTCTTGGAACAGTTTGCTAACACTGTGCCCTGGATCTACAAAGTGATATTTGGGAGCTCATTGAGCGCTAGGGTGAAAGCATATATCTTCAAAAAAACTGGAAAGACTTTCTGGGAAAATGAACTTCAACATGGAATGCAACTCACAGAGTTCCACGTTTCTCTCAGTGTCAGTTGCTAACACAGTTTTCTGGAAATCTCTGCATGGGATCTTCTTAGAGCAATGAAGCTTTCGGTGCCAAAGAAATATACTCTGATGAAAACTAGAAAGAAGCTTTCTTAGAATCTTCTTCGTGATGTGTGAACTCATCTCACAGAGTTACACTTCTGTTTCCTAAACAGTCCATTAACACTGTCTTTGAGGAACCTGAGAAGGGCTACTTTGGATCGCATTGAGGCCTACGCTGATAAAGGAAATATTATCACTTCAAAACGTGAAAGAAGCTTTCTGGAAACTTCCTTGTGAAGTGAATTCTTCTCACAGAGTTACAACTTTCCTCATGAAGCAGTTTTTTAACACTCTTTTCGTTTAATCTGCAAATGATATTTGGGAGCCCTTTGGGCCCATTGTGAAAAAGGAAATCTCCTCATATAATAACTATGGAGAAGCTTTCTGAGAGACTGCTTTCTGATGTGTGTACTTCATCACCCAGAGTTCCACCCTTCCCTTCTTGGCACAGTTTGCTAACACTGTGGTCCTGGATTCAAAAGTGATATTTGGGAGCTCATGGACGCTATGGTGAAAAAGCATATATCTTCAAAAAAAACTGAAAGAAGCTTTCTGGGAAAATGAACTTCAACTATGAATGCAACTCACAGAGTTACACGTTTCTCTTCAGTGGTCAGTTTGCTAACACAGTTTTCTGGAAATCTGCAATGGACTTCTTAGACAATGAAGCTTTCGGTGCCAAAGGAATTAACTCTGATGAAAACTAGAAAGAACTTTCTAGAATCTTCTTCGATGTGTGTAACTCATCTCACGAGTTACACTTCTGTTTCCTAGAACAGTCCATTAACACTTCTTTGAGAACCTAGAAGGGCTACTTGGATCGCATTGAGGCCTACGCTGAAAAGGAATATTCATCACTTCAAAACGTGAAAGAAGCTTTCTGGAAACTTCCTTTTGGTAAGTAATTCTTCTCACAGTTACAACTTAGTCCTCATGAAGCAGTTTGTTAACACTCTTTTCGTTTAATCTGCAAAGTGATATTTGGGAGCCCTTTGGGCCATTGTGAAAAAGGAAATCTCCTCATATAACTATGGAGAAGCTTTCTGAGAGACTGCTTTCTGATGTGTGACTTCATCACACAGAGTTCCACCCTTCCCTTCTTGGACAGTTTGCTACACTGTGGTCCTGTAATAAAAGTGATATTTGGGAGCTCATTGAGCGCTATGGTGAAAAAGCATATATCTTCAAAAAAAACTGGAAAGAAGCTTCTGGAAAATGAACTTCAACATATGATGCAACTCACAGAGTTACACGTTTCTCTTCTGTCTCAGTGTCAGTTGCTAACACATTTTCTGGAATCTGCAATGGAATACTCTTAGAGCAATGAAGCTTTCGGTGCCAAGGAAATATACTCTGATGAAAACTAGAAAGAAGCTTTCTTAGAATCTTCTTGGTGATTTGAACTCATCTCACAGAGTACACTTCTTTTCCTAGAACAGTCCATTAACACTGTCTTTGAGGAACCTGAGAAGGGCTACTTTGGATCGCATTGAGGCCTACGCTGATAAAGAATATTTATCACTTACACGTGAAAGAAGCTTTCTAGAAACTTCCTTGTGGTAATGAATTCTTCTCACAGTTACAACTTAGTCCTCATGAAGCAGTTTGTTAACACCTTTTCGTTTAATCTGCAAAGTGATATTTGGGAGCCCTTTGGGGCACTGTGAAAAAGGAAATCTCCTCATATATAACTATGGAGAAGCTTTCTGAGAGACTGCTTTCTGATGTGTGACTTCACACACAAGTTCCACCTTCCTTCTTGGAACAGTTTGCTAAACACTGTGGTCCTGGATTCTACAAAGTGATATTTGGGAGCTCATTGAGCGCTAGGGTAAAAACATATCTTCAAAAAAACTGGAAAGAAGCTTTCGGGAAAATGACTTCACTATGAATGCAACCACAGAGTACACGTTTCTTCAGTGGTCAGTTTGCTAACACATTTTTCTGGAATCGCAATGGGATACTTCTTAAGCAATGAAGCTTTCGGTGCCAAAGGAAATATACCTGATGAAAACAGAAAGAACTTCTTAGAATCTTCTTCGTGATGTGTGAATTCATCTCACAGAGTTACACTTCTGTTTCCTAGAACAGTCCATTAACACTGCTTTGAGGAACCTGAGAAGGGCTACTTTGGATCGCATTGAGGCCTACGCTGATA
Source organism: Rhinopithecus roxellana (assembly GCF_007565055.1). Taxonomy (NCBI): domain Eukaryota; kingdom Metazoa; phylum Chordata; class Mammalia; order Primates; family Cercopithecidae; genus Rhinopithecus; species Rhinopithecus roxellana. Next base: position 91,743,898 of record NC_044566.1, on the reverse strand, counting down.
AGGAATATTATCACTTCAAACGTGAAAGAAGCTTTCTGAGAAACTTCCTGTTGTAAGGTGAATTCTTCACAAAGTTACAACTTAGTCCTCATGAAGCAGTTTGTTAACACTCTTTTCGTTTAATCTGCAAAGTGTATTTGGGAGCCTTTGGGGCCCATTGTGAAAAAGAAATCTCCTCATATAATAACTATGGAGAAGCTTTCTGAGAGACTGCTTTCTGATGTGTGACTTCATCACACAAGTTCCACCCTTCCCTTCTTGGAACAGTTTGCTAACACTGTGGTCCTGGATTCTACAAAGTGATATTTGGGAGCTCATTGAGCGCTATGGTGAAAAAGCATATATCTTCAAAAAACTGGAAAGAGCTTTCTGGGAAAATGAACTTCAACATATGAATGCAACTCACAGAGTTCCACGTTTCTCTTCATGTGTCAGTTTGCTAACACGTTTTCTGGAAATCTGCAATGGGACTTCTTAGAGCAATGAAGCTTTCGTGCCAAAGGAAATATACTCTGATAAAACTAGAAAGAAGCTTTCTTAGAATCTTCTTCGTGATGTGTGAACTCATCTCACAGAGTTACACTTTGTTTCCTAGAACTCCATTAACACTGTCTTTGAGGAACCTGAGAAGGGCTACTTTGGATCGCATTGAGGCCTACGCTGATAAAGAATATTATCACTTCAAAACTGGAAAGAAGCTTTCTGAGAAACTTCCTTGTGGTAAGTGAATTCTTCTCACAGAGTTACAACTTAGTCCTCATGAGCAGTTTGTTAACACTCTTTTCGTTAATCTGCAAAGTGATATTTGGGAGCCCTTTGGGCCCATTGTGAAAAGGAAATCTCCTCATATAATAACTATGGAGAACTTTCTGAGAGACTGCTTTCTGATGTTGACTTCATCACACAGAGTTCCACCCTTCCCTCTGGCACAGTTTGCTAACACTGTGGTCCTGGATTACAAAGTGATATTTGGGAGCTCATTGAGCGCTAGGGTGAAAACATATATCTTCAAAAAAAACTGGAAAGAAGCTTTCTGGGAAAATGAACTTCAACATATGAATGCAACTCACAGAGTTACACGTTTTCTCTTCAGTGGTCAGTTTGCTAACACAGTTTTCTGGAAATCTGCAATGGGATCTTCTTAGAGCAATGAAGCTTTCGGTGCCAAAGGAATATACTCTGATGAAAACTAGAAAGAAGCTTTCTTAGAATCTTCTTCGTGATGTGTGAATTCATCTCACAGAGTTACACTTCTGTTTCCTAACATCCATTAACACTTCTTGAGGAACCTGAGAAGGGCTACTTTGGATCGCATGAGGCCTACCTGATAAAGGAAATATTATCACTTCAAACGTGAAAGAAGCTTTCTGAGAAACTTCCTTGTGGTAAGTGAATTCTTCTCACAGATTCAACTTAGTCCCATGAAGCAGTTTGTTAACACTCTTTTCGTTTAATCTGCAAAGTGATATTTGGGAGCCCTTTGGGGCATTGTGAAAAAGGAAATCTCCTCATATAATAACTATGGAGGCTTTCTGAGAGACTGCTTTCTGATGTGTGACTTCATCACACAGAGTTCCACCTTCCTTCTTGGAACAGTTTGCTAACACTGTGGCCCTGGATTCTACAAAGTGATATTTGGGAGCTCATTGGCGAGGGTGAAAAAGCATATCTTCAAAAAAACTGGAAAAGCTTTCTGGGAAAATGAACTTCAACATATGAATGCAACTCACAGAGTTACACGTTTCTCTTCAGTGGTCAGTTTTGCTAACACAGTTTTCTGGAAATCTGCAATGGAGCTCTTAGAGAATGAAGCTTTCGGTGCCAAGGAAATATACTCTGATGAAAACTAGAAAGAAGCTTTCTTAGAATCTTCTTCGTGATGTGGACATCTCTCTTCTTGGCACAGTTTGCTAACACTGTGGTCCTGGATTCTACAAAGTGATATTTGGGAGCTCATTGAGCGCTATGGTGAAAAAGCATATATCTTCAAAAAAAACTGGAAAGAAGCTTTCTGGGAAAATGAACTTCAACATATGAATGCAACTCACAGAGTTACACGTTTCTCTTCAGTGGTCAGTTTGCTAACACAGTTTTCTGGAAATCTGCAATGGGATACTTCTTAGAGCAATGAAGCTTTCGGTGCCAAAGGAAATACTCTGATGAAAACTAGAAAGAAGCTTTCTTAGAATCTTCTTCGTGATGTGTGAACTCATCTCACAGAGTTACACTTCTGTTTCCTAGAACAGTCCATTAACACTGTCTTTGAGGAACCTGAGAAGGGCTACTTTGGATCGCATTGAGGCCTACGCTGATAAAGGAAATATCATCACTTCAAAACGTGAAAGAAGCTTTCTGAGAAACTTCCTTGTGGTAAGTGAATTCTTCTCACAGAGTTACAACTTAGTCCTCATGAAGCAGTTTGTTAACACTCTTTTCGTTTAATCTGCAAAGTGATATTTGGGAGCCCTTTGGGGCCCATTGTGAAAAAGGAAATCTCCTCATATAATAACTATGGAGAAGCTTTCTGAGAGACTGCTTTCTGATGTGTGACTTCATCACACAGAGTTCCACCCTTCCCTTCTTGGAACAGTTTGCTAACACTGTGGTCCTGGATTCTACAAAGTGATATTTGGGAGCTCATTGAGCGCTATGGTGAAAAAGCATATCTTCAAAAAAAACTGGAAGAAGCTTTCTGGGAAAATGAACTTCAACATATGAATGCAACTCACAGAGTTACACGTTTCTCTTCAGTGGTCAGTTTGCTAACACAGTTTTCGGAAATCTGCAATGGGATACTTCTTAGAGCAATGAAGCTTTCGGTGCCAAAGGAAATCTACTTGATGAAAACGTAGAAAGAAGCTTTCTTAGAAATCTTCTTCGTGATGTGTGAACTCATCTCACAGAGTTTACACTTCGTGTTTCCTAGAACAGTCCATTAACACTGTCGTTGAGGAACCTGAGAAGGGCTACTTTGGATCGCATTGAGGCCTACGCTGATAAAGGAAATATTCATCACTTCAAAACGTGAAAGAAGCTTTCTGAGAAACTTCCTTGTGGTAAGTGAATTCTTCTCACAGAGTTACAACTTAGTCCTCATGAAGCAGTTTTGTTAACACTCTTTTCGTTTAATCTGCAAAGTGATATTTGGGAGCCCTTTGAGGGCCATTGTGAAAAAGGAAATCTCCTCATAAATAACTATGGAGAAGCTTTCTGAGAGACTAGCTTTCTGATGGTGTGACTTCATCACACAGAGTTCCACCCTTCCCTTCTTGGAACAGTTTGCTAACACTGTGGTCCTGGATTAATACAAAGTGATTTTTGGGAGCTCATTGAGCGCTATGGTGAAAAAGCATATATCTTCAAAAAAAACTGGAAAGAAGCTTTCTGGAAAATGAACTTCAACATATGAATGCAACCTCACAGAGTTACACGTTTCTCTTCAGTGGTCTGTTTGCTAACACAGTTTTCTGGAAATCTGCAATGGGATACTTCTTAGAGCAATGAAGCTTTCGGTGCCAAAGGAAATATACTCTGATGAAAACTAGAAAGAAGCTTTCTTAGAATCTTCTTCGTGATGTGTGAATTCATCTCACAGAGTTACACTTCTGTTTCCTAGAACAGTCCATTAACACTGTCTTTGAGGAACCTGAGAAGGGCTACTTTGGATCGCATTGAGGCCTACGCTGATAAAGGAAATATCATCACTTCAAAACGTGAAAGAAGCTTTCTGAGAAACTTCCTTGTGGTAAGTGAATTCTTCTCACAGAGTTACAACTTAGTCCTCATGAAGCAGTTTGTTAACACTCTTTTCGTTTAATCTGCAAAGTGATATTTGGGAGCCCTTTGGGGCCCATTGTGAAAAAGGAAATCTCCTCATATAATAAATGGAGAAGCTTTCTGAGAGACTGCTTTGATGTGTGACTTCATCACACAGAGTTCCACCCTTCCCTTCTTGGAACAGTTTGCTAACACTGTGGTCCTGGATTACAAAGTGATTTTTGGGAGCTCATTGAGCGCTATGGTGTGAAAAAGCATATATCTTCAAAAAACTGGAAAGAAGCTTTCTGGGAAAATGAACTTCAACATATGATGCAACTCACAGAGTTACACGTTTCTCTTCAGTGATCAGTTTGCTAACACAGTTTTTCTGGAAATCTGCAATGGGATACTTCTTAGAGCAATGAAGCTTTCGGTGACAAAGGAATATAGCTCTGATGAAAAGTAGAAGAAGCTTTCTAGAATCTTCTTCGTGATGTGTGAACTCATCTCAAGAGTTACACTTCTGTTTCCTAGAACAGTCCATTAACACTGTCTTGAGGAACCTGAGAAGGGCTACTTTGGATCGCTTGAGGCCTACGCTGATAAGGAAATAGTCATCCACTTCAAAACGTGAAAGAAGCTTTCTGAGAAACTTCCTTGTGGTAAGTGATTCTTCTCACGAGTTACACTTAGTCCTCATGAAGCAGTTTGTTAACACTCTTTGCGTTTAATCTGCAAAGTGATATTTGGGAGCCTCTTTGGGGCACATTGTTGAAAAAGGAAATCTCCTCATATAATAACTATGGAGAAGCTTTCTGAGAGACTGCTTTCTGATGTGTGACTTCATCACACAGAGTTCCACCCTTCCCTTCTTGGCAACAGTTTGCTAACACTGTGGTCCTGGATAATACAAAGTGAATTTTGGGAGCTCATTGAGCGCTATGGTGAAAAAGCATAGATCTTCAAAAAAAACTGGAAAGAAGCTTTCTGGGAAAATGAACTTCAACATATGAATGCAACTCACAGAGTACACGTTTCTCTTCAGTGGTCAGTTGCTAACACAGTTTTCTGGAAATCTGCAATGGGATGCTTCTTAGAGCAATGAAGCTTCGGTGCCAAAGGAAATATACTCTGATGAAAACTAGAAAGAGCTTTCTTAGAATCTTCTTCGTGATGTGTGAACTCATCTCACAGAGTTACACTTCTGTTTCCTAGAACAGTCCATTAACACTGTCTTTGAGGAACCTGAGAAGGGCTACTTGGATCGCATTGAGGCCTACGCTGATAAGGAAATATTATCACTTCAAAACGTGAAAGAAGCTTTCTGAGAAACTTCCTGTGGTAAGTGAATTCTTCTCACAGAGTTACAACTTAGTCCCTCATGAAGCAGTTTTTTAACACTCTTTTCGTTTAATCTGCAAAGTGATATTTGGGAGCCCTTTGGGGCCCATTGTGAAAGGAAATCTCCTCATATAATAACTATGGAGAAGCTTTCTGAGAGACTGCTTTCTGATGTGTGACTTCATCACACATAGTTCCACCCTTCCCTTCTTGGACAGTTTGATGAAAAACTGATCGCGTCCCCTGGATTCTACAAAGTGATATTTGGGAGCTCATTGAGCGCTATGGTGAAAAAGCATATATCTTCAAAAAAAACTGGAAAGAAGCTTTCTGGGAAAATGAACTTCAACATATGAATGCAACTCACAGAGTTACACTTCTTTTCCTAGCAGTCTAACACAGTTTTGGAAATCTGCAATGGGATACTTGAGCAATGAAGCTTTCGGTGAAAGGAAATATATCATGAAAACTAGAAAGAAGCTTTCTTAGAATCTTCTTCGTGGTGTGAACTCATCTCACAGAGTTACACTTCTGTTTCCTAGAACAGTTTAACACTGTCTTTGAGGAACCTGAGAAGGGCTATTTGGATCGCTTGAGGCCCGTGAAAAGGAAATCTCACTCAAAAAACTGAGAAGCTTTCTGAGAACTTCTTGTGGTGTGTTCTTCTCACAGAGTTCAACTTAGTCCTCATGAAGCAGTTTGTTAACACTCTTTTCGTTTAATCTGCAAAGTGATATTTGGGAGCCTTGGCATGTGAAAAAGGAAATCTTCAAAAAAACTGGAGAAGCTTTCTGGGATGCTTCTATGAATGCATCACAGAGTTACACCTTCTTCTGGTCAGTTTGCTAACACAGTTTGGAAATCTACAATGGGATACTTAGAGCAGAAGCTTTCGGTGAAAAAGGAAACATACTCTGATGAAAACTGAAGAAGCTTTCTTATAACTTCTCGTATGTGTGAATCATCTCACAGAGTTACACTTCTGTTCAGAACAGTCATTAACACTGTCTGAGGAACCTGAGAAGGGCTACTTTGAGCATGAGCCTACGCTGATAAAGGAAATATATCACTTCAAAACGTGAAAGAAGCTTTCTGAGAACTTCCTGTGGTAAGTGAATCTCTCACAGAGTTACAACTTAGTCCTCATGAAGCAGTTTTTAACACTCTTTTCGTTTAATCTGCAAAGTGATATTGGGAGCCCTTGGGGCCCATGTGAAAAGGAAATCTCCTCATATAATAACTATGGAGAAGCTTTCTGAGAGACTGCTTTCTGATGTGGACTTCATCACACAGAGTTCAACCCTGCCCTTCTTGGCACAGTTTGCTAACACTGTGGTCCTGGATTCTACAAAGTGATATTTGGGAGCTCATTGAGCGCTATGGTGAAAAGCAATATCTTCAAAAAAAACTGGAAAGAAGCTTTTGGGAAAATGAACTTCAACATATGAATGCAACTCACAGAGTTACACGTTCTCTTCAGTGGTCAGTGTGCTAACACAGTTTTCTGGAAATCTGCAATGGGATACTTCTTAGAGCAATGAAGCTTTCGTGCCAAAGGAAATATACTCTGATGAAAACTAGAAAGAAGCTTTCTTAGAATCTTCCTCGTGATGTGTGAACTCATCTCACAGAGTTACACTTCTGTTTCCTAGAACAGTCCATTAACACTGTCTTGAGGAACCTGAGAAGGCTACTTTGGATCGCATTGAGGGCTACGCTGATAAAGGAAATATCACTTCAAAACGTGAAAGAAGCTTTCTGAGAAACTTCCTTGTGGTAAGTGAATTCTTCTCACAGAGTTACAACTTAGTCCTCATGAAGCAGTTTGTTAACACTTTTTTCGTTTAATCTGCAAAGTGATATTTGGGAGCCCTTTGGGGCCCATTGTGAAAAAGGAAATCTCCTCATATAAAAACTATGGAGAAGCTTTCTGAGAGACTGCTTTCTGATGTGTGACTTCATCACACAGAGTTCAACCCTGCCCTTCTTGGCACAGTTTGCTAACACTGTGGTCCTGGATTCTACAAAGTGATATTTGGGAGCTCATTGAGCGCTATGGTGAAAAAGCATATATCTTCAAAAAAAAGTGGAAAGAAGCTTTCTTAGAATCTTCCTCGTGATGTGTGAATTCATCTCACAGAGTTACACTTCTGTTTCCTAGAACAGTCCATTAGCTCTGTCTTTGAGGAACCTGAGAAGGGCTACTTTGGATCGCTTTGAGGCCTACGCTGGTAAAGGAAATATTATCACTTCAAAACGTGAAAGAAGCTTTCTAAGAAACTTCCTTGTGGTAAGTGAATTCTTCTCACAGATTTACAACTTAGTCCTCATGAAGCAGTTTGTTAACACTCTTTTGGTTTAATCTACAAAGTGATATTTGGGAGCCCCTTGGGGCCCATTGTGAAAAAGGAAATCTCCTCATATAATAACTATCGAGAAGCTTTCTGAGAGACTGCTTTCTGATGTGTGACTTCATCACACAGAGTTCCACCCTGCCCTTCTTGGCACAATTTGCTAACACTGTGGTCCTGGATTCTACAAAGTGATATTTGGGAACTCATTGAGCGCTACGGTGAAAAAGCATATATCTTCAAAATAAACTGGAAAGAAGCTTTCTGGGAAAATGAACTTCAACATATCAATGCAACTCACAGAGTTACACCTTTCTCTTCAGTGGTCAGTTTGCTAACCCAGTTTTCTGGAAATCTTCAATGGGATGCTTCTTAGAGCAATGAAGCTTTCGGTGCCAAAGGAAATATACTCTGATGAAAACTAGAAAGAAGCTTTCTTAGAATCTTCTTCGTGATGTGTGAACTCATCTCACAGAGTTACACTTCTGTTTCCTAGAAGAGTCCATTAACACTGTCTTTGAGGAACCTGAGAAGGGCTACTTTGGATCGCATTGAGGCCTACGCTGATAAAGGAAATATCATCACTTCAAAACGTGAAAGAAGCTTTCTGAGAAACTTCTTGAGGTAAGTGAATTCTTCTCACAGAGTTACAACTTAGTCCTCATGAAGCAGTTTGTTAACACTCTTTTCGTTTAATCTGCAAAGTGATATTTGGGAGCCCTTTGGGGCCCATTGTGAAAAAGGAAATCTCCTCAAATAATAACTATAGAGAAGATTTCTGAGAGACTGCTTTCTGATGTGTGACTTCATCACACAGAGTTCCACCCTGCCCTTCTTGGAACAGTTTGCTAACACTGTGGTCCTGGATAATACAAAGTGATTTTTGGGAGCTCATTGAGCACTATGGTGAAAAAGCATATATCTTCAAAAAAAACTGGAAAGAAGCTTTCTGGGAAAATGAACTTCAACATATGAATGCAACTCACAGAGTTACACCTTTCTCTTCAGTGGTCAGTTTGCTAACCCAGTTTTCTGGAAATCTGCAATGGGATGCTTCTTAGAGCAATGAAGCTTTCCGTGCCAAAGGAATATACTCGGATGAAAACTAGAAAGAAGCTTCTTAGAATCTTCTTCGTGATGTGTGAATTCATCTCACAGAGTTACACTTCTGTTTCCTAGAACAGTCCATTAACACTGTCTTTGAGGAACCTGAGAAGGGCTACTTTGGATCGCATTGAGGCCTACGCTGATAAAGGAAATATTATCACTTCAAAACGTGAAAGAAGGTTTCTGAGAAACTTCCTTGTGGTAAGTGAATTCCTCACAGAGTTACAACTTAGTCCTCATGAAGCAGTTTGTTAACACTCTTTTCGTTTAATCTGCAAAGTGATATTTGGGAGCCCTTTGGGGCCCATTGTGAAAAGGAACCTCCTCATATAAAAACTATGGAGAAGCTTTCTGAGAGACTACTTTCTGCTGTGTGACTTCATCACACAGAGTCCACCCTGCCCTTCTGGCACAGTTTGCTAACACTGTGGTCCTGGATTCTACAAAGTGATATTTGGGAGCTCATTGAGCGCTATGGTGAAAAAGCATATATCTTCAAAAAAAACTGCAAGAAGCTTTCTTAGAATCTTCTTCGTGATGTGTGAATTCATCTCACAGAGTTACACTTCTTTTTCCTAGAACAGTCCATTAACACTGTCTTTGAGGAACCTGAGAAGGGCTACTTTGGATCGCATTGAGGCCTACGCTGGTAAAGGGAATATTATCACTTCAAAACGTGAAAGAAGCTTTCTGAGAAACTTCCTTGTGGTAAGTGAATTCTTCTCACAGATTTACAACTTAGTCCTCATGAAGCAGTTTGTTAACACTCTTTTCGTTTACTCTGCAAAGTGATATTTGGGAGCTCTTTGGGGCCCATTGTGAAAAAGGAAATCTCCTCAGAAAATAACTATGGAGAAGCTTTCTGAGAGACTGCTTTCTGATGTGTGACTTCATCACACAGAGTTCCACCCTGCCCTTTTGGAACAGTTGCTAACACTGTGGTCCTGGATTCTACAAAGTGATATTTGGGAGCTCATTGAGCGCTATGGTGAAAAAAGCATTATCTTCAAAAAATAGTGGAAAGAGGCTTTCTTAGAATCTTCCTCGTGATGTGTGAAATCATCTCACAGAGTTACACTTCTGTTTCCTAGAACAGTCCATTAACACTGTCTTTGAGGAACCTGAGAAGGGCTACTTTGGATCGCATTGAGGCCTACGCTGATAAAGGAAATATCATCACTTCAAAACGTGAAAGAACCTTTTGAGAAACTTCCTTGTGGTAAGTGAATTCTTCTCACAGAGTTACAACTTATTCCTCATGAAACAGTTTGTTAACACTCTTTTCGTTTAATCTGCAAAGTGATATTGGGAGCCCTTGGGGCCCATTGTGAAAAAGGAAATCTCCTCATATATAACTATGGAGAAGCTTTCTGAGAGACTGCTTTCTGATCTGTGACTTCATCACACAGAGTTCAACCCTGCCCTTCTTGGCACAGTTTGCTAACACTGTGGTCCTGGATTCTACAAAGTGATATTTGGGAGCTCTTTGAGCGCTATGGTGAAAAAGCATATATCTTCAAAAAAAACTGGAAAGAAGCTTTCTGGGAAAATGAACTTCAACATATGAATGCAACTCACAGAGTTACACGTTTCTCTTCAGTGGTCAGTGTGCTAACACAGTTTTCTGGAAATCTGCAATGGGATACTTAGAGCAATGAAGCTTTCGGTGCCAAAGGAAATATCTGATGAAAACTAGAAAGAAGCTTTCTTAGAATCTTCTTCGTGATGTGTGAACTCATCTCACAGAGTTACACTTCTGTTTCCTAGAACAGTCCATTAACACTGTCTTTGAGGAACCTGAGAGCTAATTTGGATCGCATTGAGGCCTACGCTGATAAAGGAAATATTATCACTTCAAAACGTGAAAGAAGCTTTCTGAGAAACTTCCTTGTGGTAAGTGAATTCTTCTCACAGAGTTACAACTTAGTCCTCATGAAGCAGTTTGTTAACACTTTTTTCGTTTAATCTGCAAAGTGATATTTGGGAGCCCTTTTGGGCCCATTGTGAAAAAGGAAATCTCCTCATATAAAAAACTATGGAGAAGCTTTCTGAGAGACTGCTTTCTGAGGTGTGACTTCATCACACAGAGTTCAACCCTGCCCTTCTTGGCACAGTTTTGCTAACACTGTGGTCCTGGATTCTACAAAGTGATATTTGGGAGCTCATTGAGTGCTATGGGGAAAAAAGATATATCTCAAAAAAACTGGAAAGAAGCTTTTCTGGGCAATGAACTCAACATATGAATGCACTCACAGAGTTCACGTTTCTCTTCAGTGGTCAGTTTGCTAACACAGTTTTCTGGAAATCTGCAATGGGATACTTCTTAGAGCAATGAAGCTTTCGGTGACAAAGGAAATATACTCTGATGAAAACTAGAAAGAAGCTTTCTTCGAATCTTCTTCGTGATGTGTGAACTCATCTCACAGAGTAGTTACACTTCTGTTTCCTAGACAGTCCATTAACACTGTCTTTGAGGAACCTGAGAAGGGCTACTTTGGATCGCATTGAGGCCTACGATGATAAAGGAAATATCATCACTATCAAAACGTGAAAGAAGCTTTCTGAGAAACTTCCTTGTGGTAAGTGAATTCTTCTCACAGAGTTACAACTTAGTCCTCATGAAGCAGTTTGTTGTAACACTCTTTTCGTTTAATCTGCAAAGTGATTCTTTGGGAGCCCTTTGGGGCCCATTGTGTGAAAAAGGAAATCTCCTCATATAATAACTATAGAGAAGATTTCTGAGAGACTGCTTTCTGATGTGTGACTTCATCACACAGAGTTCCACCCTGCCCTTCTTGGAACAGTTTGCTAACACTGTGGTTCTGGATAATACAAAGTGATATTTTGGGAAGCTCATTGAGCGCTATGGTGAAAAAGCATATATCTTCAAAAAAAAACTGGAAAGAAGCTTTCTGGGAAAAATGAAATTCAACATATGAATTGCAACCTCACAGGTTACACCTTTCTCTTCAGTGGTCAGTTTGCTAACACAGTTTTCTGGAAATCTGCAATGGGATACTTCTTAGAGCAATGAAGCTTTTCGGTGACAAGGAAACATACTCTGATGAAAACTAGAAAGAAGCTTTCTTAGAATCTTCTTCGTGATGTGTGAATCATCTCACAGAGTTACACTTCTGTTTCCTAGAACAGTCCATTAACACTGTCTTTGAGGAACCTGAGAAGGGCTACTTTGGATCGCATTGAGGCCTACGCTGGTAAAGGAAATATTATCACTTCAAAACGTGAAAGAAGCTTTCTGAGAAACTTCCTTGTGGTAAGTGAATTCTTCTCACAGAGTTACAACTTAGTCCTCATGAAGCAGTTTGTTATCACTCTTTTCGTTTAATTTGCAAAGTGATATTTGGGAGCCTTTTGGGGCCCATTGTGAAAAAGGAAATCTCCTCATATAATAACTATGGAGAAGCTTTCTGAGAGACTGCTTTCTGATGTGTGACTTCATCACACAGAGTTCAACACTGCCCTTCTTGGCACAGTTTGCTAACACTGTGGTCCTGGATTCTACAAAGTGATATTTGGGAGCTCATTGAGCGCTATGGTGAAAAAGCATATATCTTCAAAAAAAAGTGGAAAGAAGTTTTCTTAGAATCTTCCTCGTGATGTGTGAATTCATCTAACTGACTTACACTCCTGTTTCCTAGAACAGTCCATTAGCTCTGTCTTTGAGGAACCTGAGAAGGGCTACTTTGGATCGCATTGAGGCCTACGCTGGTAAAGGAAATATTATCACTTCAAAACGTGAAAGAAGCTTTCTGAGAAACTTCCTTGTGGTAAGTGAATTCTTCTCACAGAGTTACAACTTAGGCCTCATGAAGCAGTTTGTTAACACTCTTTTCGTTTAATATGCAAAGTGATATTTGGGAGCTCTTTGGGGCCCATTGTGAAAAAGGAAATCTCCTCAGATAATAACTATGGAGAAGCTTTCTGAGAGACTGCTTTCTGATGTGTGACTTCATCACACAGAGTTCAACCCTGCCCTTCTTGGCACAGTTTGCTAACACTGTGGTCCTGGATTCTACAAAGTGATATTTGGGAGCTCATTGAGCGCTATGGTGAAAAAGCATATATCTTCAAAAAAAAGTGGAAAGAAGTTTTCTTAGAATCTTCCTCGTGATGTGTGAATTCATCTCACTGAGTTACACTCCTGTTTCCTAGAACAGTCCATTAGCTCTGTCTTTGAGGAACCTGAGAAGGGCTACTTTGGATCGCATTGAGGCCTACGCTGGTAAAGGAAATATTATCACTTCAAAACGTGAAAGAAGCTTTCTGAGAAACTTCCTTGTGGTAAGTGAATTCTTCTCACAGAGTTACAACTTAGGCCTCATGAAGCAGTTTGTTAACACTCTTTTCGTTTAATCTGCAAAGTGATATTTGGGAGCCTTTGAGGCCCATTGTGAAAAGGAAATCTCCTCAGATAATAACTATGGA
>NC_044566.1:91726608-91730794 GCF_007565055.1 Rhinopithecus roxellana | reverse complement strand
AAAGGAAATCCTCAGATAATAACTATGGAGTAGCTTTCTGAGAGACTGCTTTCTGATGTGTGACTTCATCACACAGAGTTCCACCCTTCCCTTCTTGGAACAGTTTGCTAACACTGTGGTCCTGGATTCTGCAAAGTGATATTTGGGAGCTCATTGAGGACTATGGTGAAAAAGGATATATCTTCAAAAAAAACTGGAAAGAAGCTTTCTGGGAAAATGAACTTCAACATATGAATGCAACTCACAGAGTTACACGTTTCTCTTCAGTGGTCAGTTTGCTAACACAGTTTTCTGGAAATCTGCAATGGGATACTTCTTAGAGCAATGAAGCTTTCGGTGACAAAGGAAATATACTCTGATGAAAACTAGAAAGAAGCTTTCTTAGAATCTTCTTCGTGATGTGTGAATTCTTCTCACAGAGTTACACTTCTGTTTCCTAGAACAGTCCATTAACACTGTCTTTGAGGAACCTGAGAAGGGCTACTTTGGATCGCATTGAGGCCTACGCTGATAAAGGAAATATCATCACTTCAAAACGTGAAAGAAGCTTTTGAGAAACCTCCTTGGGATAAGTGAATTCTTCTCACAGAGTTACAACTAAGTCCTCATGAAGCAGTTTCCTAACACTCTTTTCTTTTAATCTGCATAGTGACATTTGGGAGCCCTTTGGGGGCCTTTGTGAAAAAGGAAATCTCCTCAGATAATAACTATGGAGTAGCTTCTGAGAGACTGCTTTCTGATGTGTGACTTCATTACACAGAGTTCCACCCTTCCCTTCTTGGAACAGTTTGCTAACACTGTGGTCCTGGATTCTGCAAAGTGATATTTGGGAGCTCATTGAGGACTATGGTGAAAAAGGATATATCTTCAAAAACTGGAAAGAAGCTTTCTGGGAAAATGAACTTCAACATATGAATGCAACTCACAGAGTTACACGTTTCTCTTCAGTGGTCAGTTTGCTACCACAGTTTTCTGGAAATCTGCAATGGGATACTTCTTAGAGCAATGAAGCTTTCGGTGACAAAGGAAATATACTCTGATGAAAACTAGAAAGAAGCTTTCTTAGAATCTTCTTCGTGATGTGTGAATTCATCTCACAGAGTTACACTTCTGTTTCCTAGAACAGTCCATTAACACTGTCTTTGAGGAACCTGAGAAGGGCTACTTTGGATCGCATTGAGGCCTACGCTGATAAAGGAAATATCATCACTTTAAAACGTGAAAGAAGCTTTCTGAGAAACCTCCTTGGTATAAGTGAATTCTTCACACAGAGTTACAACTAAGTCCTCATGAAGCACTTTGCTAACACTCTTTTCGTGGAATCTGCAAAGTGATATTTGGGAGCCCTTTGGGGCCTGTTGTGAAAAAGGAAATCTCCTCAGATAATAACTACGGAGTAGCTTTCTGAGATACTGCTTTCTGATGTGTGACTTCATCACACAGAGTTCCACCCTTCCCTTCTGGGAACAGTTTGCTAACACTGTGGTCCTGGATTCTGCAAAGTGATATTTGGGAGCTCATTGAGGGCCTATGGTGAAAAAGGAAATATCTTCAGAAAAAACTTGAAAGGAAGCCTTTCCTGGGAAAATGAACTTCAACATATGAATGCAACTCACAGAGTTACACGTTTCTCTTCAGTGGTCAGTTTGCTAACACTGTTTTCTGGAAATCTGCAATGGGATACTTCTTAGAGCAATGAAGCTTTCGGTGACAAAGGAAATATACTCTGATGAAAACTAGAAAGAAGCTTTCTTAGAATCTTCTTCGTGATGTGTGAATACTTCTCACAGAGTTACACTTCTGTTTCCTAGAAAAGTCCATTAATACTGTCTTTGAGGAACCTGAGAAGGGCTACTTTGGATCGCATTGAGGCCTACGCTGATAAAGGAAATATCATCACTTCAATACGTGAAAGAAGCTTTCTGAGAAACCTCCTTGGGATAAGTGAATTCTTCTCACAGAGTTACAATTAAGTCCTCATGAAGCAGTTTCCTAACACTCTTTTCTTTTAATCTGCATAGTGATATTTGGGAGCCCTTTGGGGCTCATTGTGAAAAAGGAAATCTCCTCAGATAATAACTATGGAGAAACTTTCTGAGAGACTGCTTTCTGATGTGTGACTTCATCACACAGAGTTCCACCCTTCCCTTCTTGGAACAGTTTGCTAACACTGTGGTCCTGGATAATACAAAGTGATATTTGGGAGCTCTTTGAGCGCTATGGTGAAAAAGCATATATCTTCAAAAAAACTGGAAGAAGCTTTCTGGGAAAATGAACTTCAACATATGAATGCAACTCACAGAGTTACACGTTTCTCTTCAGTAGTCAGTTTGCTACCACAGTTTTCTGGAAATCTGCAATGGGATACTTCTTAGAGCAATGAAGCTTTCGGTGACAAAGGAAATATACTCTGAGGAAAACTAGAAAGAAGCTTTCTTAGAATCTTCTTCGTGATGTGTGAATTCATCTCACAGAGTTACACTTGTGTTTCCTAGAACAGTCCATTAACACTGTCTTTGAGGAACCTGAGAAGGGCTACTGGATCGCATTGAGGCCTACGCTGATAAAGGAAATATCATCACTACAAAACGTGAAAGAAGCTTTCTGAGAAACTTCCTTGTGGTAAGTGAATTAGTCTCACAGAGTTACCACTTAGTCCTCATGAAGCAGTTTGCTAACACTCTTTTCGTGGAATCTGCAAAGTGATATTTGGGAGCCCTTTAGGGCCCATTGTGAAAAAGGAAATCTCCTCAGATAATAACTGTGTAGTAGCTTTCTGAGAGACTTCTTTCTGATGTGTGACTTCATCCCACAGAGTTCCACCCTTCCCGTCTTGGAACAGTTTGCTAACACTGTGGTCCTGGATTCTGCAACTGATATTTGGAAGCCCATTGAGGACTATGGTGAAAAAGGATATATCTTCAAAAAAAACTGGAAAGAAGCTTTCTGGGAAAATGAACTTGAACATATGAATGCAACTCACAGATTTACACGTTTCTCTTCAGTGGTCAGTTTGCTAACACAGTTTTCTGGAAATCTGCAATGGGATGCTTCTTAGAGCAACGAAGCTTTCGGTGACAAAGGAAATATACTCTGATGAAAACTAGAAAGAAGCTTACTTAGAATCTTCTTCGTGATGTGTGAATTCATCTCACAGATTTACATTTCTGTTTCCTAGAACAGTCCATTAACACTGTCTTTGAGGAACCTGAGAAGGGCTACTTTGGATCACATTGAGGCCTACGCGGATAAAGGAAATATCATCACTTCAAAACGTGAAAGAAGCTTTCTGAGAAACTTCCTTGTGGTAAGTGAATTCTTCTCACAGAGTTACAACTTAGTCCTCATGAAGCAGTTTGCTAACACTCTTTTCGTTTAATCTGCAGAGTGATATTTGGGAGCCTTTTGGGGCCCATGGTGAAAAAGGAAATCTCCTCAGTTAATAACTATGGTGTAGCTTTCTGAGAGACTGCTTTCTGATGTGTGACTTCATCACACAGAGTTCCACCCTTCCCTTCTTGGAACAGTTTGCTAACACTGTGGTTCTGGATTCTACAGGGTGATATTTGGGAGCTCATTGAGGGCTGTGTTGAAAAAGGATATATCTTCAAGAAAATTGGAAAGAGGCTTTCTGGAAAAATGAACTTCAACATATGAATGCAACTCACAGAGTTACACGTTTCTCTTCAGTGGTCAGTTTGCTAACACAGTTTTCTGGAAATCTGCAATGGGATGCTTCTTAGAGCAACGAAGCTTTCGGTGACAAAGGAAATATACTCTGATGAAAACTAGAAAGAAGCTTTCTTAGAATCTTCTTCGTGATGTGTGAATTCATCTCACAGAGTTACACTTCTGTTTCCTACAACAGTCCATTAACACTGTCTTTGAGGAACCTGAGAAGGCCTACTTTGGATCGCATTGAGGCCTACGCTGATAAAGGAAATATCATCACTTCAAAGCGTGAAAGAAGCTTTCTGAGAAACCTCCTTGTGATAAGTGAATTCTTCTCACAGAGTTACAACTTAGCCCTCATGAAGCAGTTTGCTAACACTCTTTTCGTTTAATCTGCAGAGTGATATTTGGGAGCCTTTTGGGGCCCATGGTGAAAAAGGAAATCTCCTCAGTTAATAACTATGGTGTAGCTTTCTGAGAGACTGCTTTCTGATGTGTGACTTCATCACACAGA
>NC_044566.1:91034775-91062772 GCF_007565055.1 Rhinopithecus roxellana | reverse complement strand
CCTTGTGCCAGTTTTCAAAGGGAATTTTTCCAGTTTTTGCCCATTCAGTATGATATTAGCTGTGGGTTTGTCATAAATAGCTCTTATTATTTTGAGGTACGTTCCATCAATACCGAATTTATTGAGCGTTTTTAGCATGAAGGGCTGTTGAATTTTGTCAAAAGCCTTTTCTGCATCTATTGAGACAATCATGTGGTTCTTGTCTTTGGTTCTGTTTATATGCTGGATTACGTTTATTGATTTGCGAATGTTGAACCAGCCTTGCATCCCAGGGATGAAGCCCACTTGATCATGGTGGATAAGCTTTTTGATGTGCTGCTGAATCCGGTTTGCCAGTATTTTATTGAGGATTTTTGCATCAATGTTCATCAGGGATATTGGTCTAAAATTCTCTTTTTTTGTTGTGTCTCTGCCAGGCTTTGGTATCAGGATGATGTTGGCCTCATAAAATGAGTTAGGGAGGATTCCCTCTTTTTCTATTGATTGGAATAGTTTCAGAAGGAATGGTACCAGCTCCTCCTTGTACCTCTGGTAGAATTCAGCTGTGAATCCATCTGGTCCTGGACTTTTTTTGGTGGGTAGGCTATTAATTGTTGCCTCAATTTCAGAGCCTGCTATTGGTCTATTCAGGGATTCAACTTCTTCCTGGTTTAGCCTTGGGAGAGTGTAAGTGTCCAGGAAATTATCCATTTCTTCTAGATTTTCTAGTTGATTTGTGTAGAGGCGTTTATAGTATTCTCTGATGGTAGTTTGTATTTCTGTGGGGTCAGTGGTGATATCCCCTTTATCATTTTTTATTGCATCTATTTGATTCCTCTCTCTTTTTTTCTTTATTAGCCTTGCTAGCGGTCTGTCAATTTTTTGATCTTTTCAAAAAACCAACTCCTGGATTCATTGATTTTTTGGAGGGTTTTTTGTGTCTCTATCTCCTTCAGTTCTGCTCTGATCTTAGTTATTTCTTGCCTTCTGCTAGCTTTTGAATGTGTTGCTCTTGCCTCTCTAGTTCTTTTAATTGTGATGTTAGAGTGTCAATTTTAGATCTTTCCTGTTTCTCTTGTGGGCATTTAGTGCTATAAATTTCCCTCTACACACTGCTTTAAATGTGTCCCAGAGATTCTGGTATGTTGTATCTTTGTTCTCATTGGTTTCAAAGAACATCTTTATTTCCGCTTTCATTTCGTTATGTACCCAGTAGTCATTCAGG
The DNA here is from genome assembly GCF_007565055.1 of Rhinopithecus roxellana. Lineage (NCBI taxonomy): Eukaryota > Metazoa > Chordata > Mammalia > Primates > Cercopithecidae > Rhinopithecus > Rhinopithecus roxellana. Next base: position 91,061,568 of record NC_044566.1, on the reverse strand, counting down.
AGCAGGTTGTTCAGTTTCCATGTAGTTGAGCGGTTTTGATTGAGTTTCTTAGTCCTGAGTTCTAGTTTGATTGCACTGTGGTCTGAGAGACAGTTTGTTATAATTTCTGTTCTTTTACATTTGCTGAGGAGTACTTTACTTCCAATTATGTGGTCAATTTTGGAATAAGTGCGATGTGGTGCTGAGAAGAATGTATATTCTGTTGATTTGGGTGGGAGAGTTCTATAGATGTCTATTAGGTCCGCTTGGTGCAGAGATGAGTTCAATTCCTGGATATCCTTGTTAACTTTCTGTCTCGTTGATCTGTCTAATGTTGACAGCGGAGTGTTGAAGTCTCCCATTATTATTGTATGGGAGTCTAAGTCTCTTTGTAAGTCTCTAAGGACTTGCTTTATGAATCTGGGTGCTCCTGTATTGGGTGCATATATATTTAGGAGAGTTAGCTCTTCCTGTTGAATTGATCCCTTTACCATTATGTAATGGCCTTCTTTGTCTCTTTTGATCTTTGATGGTTTAAAGTCTGTTTTATCAGAGACTAGGATTGCAACCCCTGCTTTTTTTTGTTCTCCATTTGCTTGGTAGATCTTCCTCCATCCCTTTATTTTGAGCCTATGTATGTCTCTGCATGTGAGATGGGTCTCCTGAATACAGCAGACTGATGGGTCTTGACTCTTTATCCAGTTTGCCAGTCTGTGTCTTTTAATTGGAGCATTTAGTCCATTAACATTTAAGGTTAATATTGTTATGTGTGAACTTGATCCTGCCATTATGATATTAACTGGTTATTTTGCTCGTTAGTTGATGCAGTTTCTTCCTAGCCTCGATGGTCTTTACATTTTGGCATGTTTTTGCGATGGCTGGTACCGGTTGTTCCTTTCCATGTTTAGGGCTTCCTTCAGGGTCTCTTGTAAGGCAGGCCTGGTGGTGACAAATCTCTAAGCATTTGCTTATCTGTAAAGGATTTTATTTCTCCTTCACTTATGAAACTTAGTTTGGCTGGATATGAAATTCTGGGTTTAAAATTCCTTTTCTTTAAGAACGTTGAATATTGGCCCCCACTCTCTTCTGGCTTGTAGAGTTTCTGCCGAGAGATCTGCTGTTAGTCTGATGGGCTTCCCTTTGTGGGTGACCCGACCTTTCTCTCTGGCTGCCTTAAGATTTTTTCCTTCATTTCAACTTTGGTGAATCTGGCAATTATGTGTCTTGGAGTTGCTCTTCTGGAGGAGTATCTTTGTGGCGTTCTCTGTATTTCCTGAATTTGAATGTTGTCCTGCCATACTAGGTTGGGGAAGTTCTCCTGTATGATATCCTGAAGAGTGTTTTCCAACTTGGTTCCATTTTCCCCCTCACTTTTCAGGCACCCCAATCAGACGTAGATTTGGTCTTTTTACGTAATCCCATACTTCTTGCAGGCTTTGCTCATTTCTTTTTCTTCTTTTTTCTTTTGGTTTCTCTTCTCGCTTCATTTCATTCATTGATCTTCAATCGCTGATACTCTTTCTTCCAGTTGATCGAGTCGGTTACTGAAGCTTGTGCATTTGTCACGTATTTCTCGTGTCATGGTTTTCATCTCTGTCATTTCGTTTATGATCTTCTCTGCATTAATGAGTCTAGCTGTCAATTCTTCCACTCTTTTTTCAAGATTTTTAGTTTCTTTGCGCTGGGTACGTAATTCCTCCTTTAGCTCTGATAAGTTTGATGGACTGAAGCCTTCTTCTCTCCTCTCGTCCAAGTCATTCTCTGACCAGCTTTGATCCGTTGCTGGTGATGGGCTGCGCTCCTTTGCAGGGGGAGATGCGCTCTTGTTTTTTGAATTTCCAGCATTTCTGCCCTGCTTCTTCCCCATCTTTGTGGTTTTATCTGTCTCTGGTCTTTGATGGTGGTGACGAACTGATGGGGTTTTGGTATAGGTGTCCTTCCTGTTTGATAGTTTTCCTTCTGACAGTCAGAAGGACTCTCTGTTGGTCTGTTGGAGATTGCTTGAGGTCCACTCCAGACCCTGTTTGCCTGGGTATCAGCAGCAGAGGTTGCCGAAGATAGAATATTGCTGAACAGCGAGTGTACCTGTCTGATTCTTCCTTTGGAAAGTGTCCTCTCAGGGGTGTACTCCACCCTGTGAGGTGTGGGGTGTCAGACTGCCCCTAGTGGGGGATTTCTCCCAGCTAGGCTACTCAGGGGTCAGGGACACACCTGAGCAGGCAGTCTGTCCGTTCTCAGATCTCAACCTCCGCGTTGGGAGATCCGCGGCTCTCCCCAAAGCTGTCAGACAGAGTCGTTCGCGTCTGCACCGGCTCCCGCTACTTCCCCTGTTGGTCTTCAGCTGTGCGCTGTCCCCAGAGGTGGAGACTACAGAGACAGGCAGGCTTCCTTGAGCTGCTGTGAGCTCCACCCAGTTCGAGCTTCCCAGCGGCTTTGTTTACCTACTTAAGCCTCAGCAATGGCGGGCGCCCCTCCCCCAGCCTCGCTGCTGCCTTGCGGATAGATCGCGGCAGACTGCTGTGTTAGCAGTGAGGGAGGCTTGGTGGGCGTGGGACCCTCCCGGCCAGGTGTGGGATATATTCTCCTGGAATGCCTGTATGCTTACAGCGCAGTATTGGGGTGGGAGTTACCCGATTTTCCAGGTGTTGTGTGTCTCAGTTCCCCTGGCTAGGAAAACGGATCCCCTTCCCCCTTGCGCTTCCAGGTGAGGCGATGCCTCGCCCTGCTTCAGCTCTCGCTGGTCAGGCTGCAGCAGCTGACCAGCACCGATTGTCCGGCACTCCCTAGTGAGATGACCCCAGTACCTCAGTTGAAAATGCAGAAATCACCGGTCTTCTGTGTCGCTCGCGCTGGGAGTTGGAGACTGGAGCTGTTCCTATTCGGCCATCTTGCTCCGCCCCCTATGTTTATATTTTATACCCATATCTATTATGTCTATATTTTATACGGATATCTATTATATGTATAATGTCTACATTTATACCTATAAGTATTATATCTATTGTATCCATACTTTATACCTATATCTATTATGTCTATATTTTATATCTTTATGTATTATATCTATTATGTCTATATTTTATACCTCTATTACATCTATTGTATCTGTATTTTATAGCTATATCTCTTATAACTATTATTTTTATATTTTATACCCATATGTATTATGTCTGTATTTTATACCTATATCTATTATATCTATTATGTCTATATTTTACACCTATATCTATTATAACTATATTTATACCTATATTTCTGATATCTATATTTTCTACCTATATCTATTATATCTTTTATGTCTGTATTGTATACCTCTATCTATTATATCTATTATGTCTATATTTGATACCTATATCTATTATATCCATTTTATCTATTTGTTATACCTAAATCTATCATATCTATTATATCTATACTTTTTACCTTTATCAATTATATCTATATTTTATACGTATATCTATTATAACTATTATATCGATATTTTATACCTATATCTATTATATCTATATTTTATACCCCTATCTATTATATCTTTTATGTCTATATTTTATACCGATATGTATTATATCTATTATGTCTATATTTTATATCTTTATCTATTATATCTATTATCTCTATATTTTATACCTATATCTATTATATCTTTTATGTCTACCTATTATATCTATTATATCCATATTTTATACCTATATCTATTATATCTATATTTTATACCTGTATCTCTTATATCTATATGTCTATATTTTATACCTATATCTCTTATATATATTATGTCTATATTTTTATACCTATATCTATTATATCTTTTATGTTTATATTTTATACCTATATCTATAACATCTATTACGTCTAATTTTATAACTATATCTATTATATCTATTTTGTCTCTATTTTATACCTATATCTATTATGTCTATATTTTTCACCTATATCGATTATATCTATTATGTGTATATTTTATACCACATCTATTTTATATGTATGTCTATATTTTATACCTATGTCTGCTATATCTATTATGTCTGAATATTATACCTATGTCTATTATGTCTATATTTTACACCTATATCTATTGTAACTATTATGTCTATATTTTATAACTACATATTATGTCTATATTTACACCTATATCTATTATATCTATTATGTCTATGTTTTATGCCTATATCTATTATATCCGCTATATCTATATTTTATACCTATATCTATTATATCTATGTTTGATACCTATGTCCATTATACTTATTATATCTATGTTTTCTACATATATCTATCATATCTATTATGTCTATATTTTATGGCTATATCTATTATATCTATTATATCTATTATATCTATATTTTATACTTATATCTATTACAACTATATTTTATACCTATATCCATTATATCTATATTTTTTACCTATATCTATTATATCTATTATATTTATATTTTATAATTATATCTATTATATCTATATTTTATACCTTTATTTATTTGTGTATATTTTATACCCTTATCTATTATATCTATTATGTGTATATTTTATACCTATATCTATTATGTCTATATTTTGTACCTATAATTATTATGTCTATATTTTATAACTTCATCTATTTGTCTATGTTTAATACCTCTATCTATTATATCTATTATGTCTATATTTTATACCTATATCTATTATGTCTATATTTTATACCTATATCTATTATATCTATTATGTCTATTATTTTATACCTATATCTATATCTATTATGTCTATATTTTATAACTATTATACCTATTATGTCTATAATTTATACCTATATCTATTATATCTATTATGTCTATATTTCATACTTACATCTATTATATCTATTATGTCTATATTTATACCTATATCTATTACGTCTATATTTTATTCCTATCTATTATATCTATTATGTCTATATTTTATACCTATATCTATTATATCTATTATGTCTGTATTTTATACCTATATCTATTATATCTATTATGTCTATATTTATATCCCTCTATCTATAATATCTATTATGTCTATATTTTAATCCCTCTATCTATAATATCTATTATGTTTATATTTTATAACTCTATCAAGTATATCTATTATGTCTATATTTAATACCTCTATCTATTATATCTATTATGCCTATATTTTATACCTATACCTATTATATCTATTATGTCGATATTTTATACCTATAATCTATTATGTCTATTATGTCTATATTTTACCTATATATATCTCTTATGTCTATATTTTATACCTATATATATTAAGTCTATATTCTATACCTATATTTATTATATCTATTATGTCTATATTTTATACCTATATCTATTATGTCTATATTTTATACTATATCTTTTATGTCTATATTTATACCTATATCTATTACGTCTATATTTATTTATTTATTTATTTATTTATTTATTTTTTCTTTTTTTTTTTTTTTTTTTTTTGAGACGGATTCTTGCTCTGCTGCCCAGGCTGGAGTGCAGTGCCGGCTCTCAGCTCTCTGCAAGCTCCGCCTCCCTGGTTCAACGCCATTCTCCTGTCTCAACCTCCCGAGTAGCTGGGACTACAGGCGCCCGCCTCGTCCCCGGCTAGTTTTTTGTATTTTTTAGTAGACACGGTGTTTTCACCGTATTGCCAGGATGCTCTCGATCTCCTGACCTCATGATCCGCCTATCTCGGCCTCCCAAAGTGCTGGGATTACAGGCTTGAGCCACCGCGCACGGCCTATTATTCTATATTTAATACATATATCTATTATATCGATTACGTCTATAGTTTATACCTATATCTATTATGTCTATATTTTATACCTGTATCGATTATATTTATTATGTCTATATTTTATACCTATATCTATTATATCTCTTATGTTTATATTTATACCTATATCTATTATATCTATTATGATTATATTTATATACCCATATCTATTATGTCTATATTTTATACCTATATCTATTATATCTATAATGTCTATATTCTATACCTATATCTATTATACCCTATTATGTCTATATTTTATACGTGTATCTATTATATCTCTTGTGTCTGTACTTTATACCTATATCTATTATAATCTACATTTTATACCTATATCTATTATAACCATATTTTATACCTGTATCCATTATATCTATATTTTTTTACTTATATATATTATATCTATTATATTTATAATTTATAATCATATCTTTTATATCTAATTTTATATATATATCTATCATATCTATTGTCTATATTTTGTACCTGTATCTGTTACATCTATTATGTCTATATTTTATACCTATATCTATTATATCTATTTTCTCTATATTTGAAATCTATATCTATCATATCTATTATGTCTATATTTTATACCTACATATTTCATATCTATTATGTCTATATTTCATACCTATATCTACTATATCTATTATGTCTATATTTTATACCTATATCTATTGCATCTATTATGTGTATATTTATACCTATATCTTTTTATGTATTATGTCTATATTTTATACCGATATCCATTATATCTATTATGTCTATACTTTATACCTATATCTATTATGGCTATATTTTATACCTATATCGATTATATCTATTATGTTTATATTTTATACCTATATCTCTTATGTCCATATTTATACCTATATCTATTATAACGATTATATCTATATTTTAGAGGATATCTGGTTATATCTATTCTGTCTCTATTTTAACACCGATATCTATTATGTCTATATTTGATACATATATCTATTATATCTATTACGTCGATATTTTTATACCTATATCTATTATATCTATTATATCTATATTTTTTTACCTATATCTATTATATCTACTATGTCTGTCTATGATAACTATTATATCTATATTTTATACCTATATCTATTATATCTATATTTATACCTGTATGTATTATATATATTATTGTATATGTTTTATATCTATATCTATTATATCTATTATGTCTATATCTTATACCTATATCTATTATATCTATTATGTCTATATTTTATACCTATATCTATTGTCTATAATGTCTGTATTTTATACCAATATCGTTTGTATATATTTAGTCTATATTTTATACCAATATCTATATCTATTATGTCTTTATTTTATACGTATATCTATTGTATCTATTATGTCTATATCTTCTACCTATAATCGATTGTATCTATTATGTCTATATTTCTTACTATATCTATTATATCTATTATGTCTATATTTTATAACATATCTATTATATCTATTATGTCTATATTTTATATCTATATGTATATCTATTATGGTCAATATGTTCTACGTATATCTATTATACCTTTTAGGTCTAGATTTTATACATATATCTATTATATCTATTATGTCTACATGTTATACCTATATCTATTATAACTATTAAGTCTATATTTTATACTTATATATATTATATCTATTATGTCTATATTTTATACCTATATGTATTTTAACTATTATGTCTATATTTGTAACTATATCTCTTATACGTATTATGTCAATATTTTATACCTAATTCTATCATGTCTATATTTATAACACTATCTATTCTATTATGTATATATTTATACCTATATCTATTATGTCTATATTTTATACCTCTATTCTATCTATTATGTCTATATTTATACCTATATCTATTATGTCTATATTTTATACCTATATCTATTGTATCTATGATGTCTATATTTTATACCTATATGTATTACATCTTTTATGTCTATATTTTATATCTATGTATATTATATTTATTATGTCTCAATTTCATACCTCTCTTATAACTATTATGTCCATATTTTATATCTATATCTATTAAACCTAATATGTTTATGTTTCATATGTCTATCTATCTATTATGTCTATATTTTATACCTATATCTATTATATCTATTATTTCTATATTTTATACGTGTATCCATTGTATCTATTATGTCTATATTTTATACCTCTGTCTATTATAGCTATTATGTCTACATTTTATAACTATATCTATTATATCTTCAATGTCTGTATTTTATACCTATATCTATTATATCAATTATGTCTATACTTTATACCTATATCTATTATATCTATTATGTCTATGTTTTATACCTATATCTATTATATCTATTATGTCCATATTTTATAGCTATAACTATTATATCTTATATGTCTGTATTTATACCTATATCTATTATGTCTATATTTTATATCTAAATCGATTATATATACTCTCCTCTATATTTTATACCTATATCTATTATATCTATTATGTCTATATTTCATACCTATATCTATTATTTCTACTCTGTCTATATTTATACCTATATTTTATTATATCTATTATGTCTATATTTTATACCTATATCTTTTATATCCTTTTTGTCTATATTTTATACCTATTTAAAGTATGTCTATATTTAATTCCTATATCTATTATATCTATTATGTCTATATATTATACCTATACCTATTATATCTATTATGTCTATATTCATACCTATATCTATTATATCGATTTTGTCTATATTTATACCTATATATATTATGTCTACATTTTATACCTTTATCTATGATATCAATTATACTATATTTTATACCTATATGTGTTATATCTATTATGTCTGCATTTTATACCTATATCTATTATGTCTATATTTTATACCATATCGCTTATATCTATTATATCTATATTTTATACCTATATCTATTATGTCTATATTTTATAACTATAACTATTTATCTATTATTTCTATATTTTATACATATATCTATTATATCTATTATGTCTATATTTTATACCAATAACTATTATATCTATTACGTCTATATTTTATAGCTATATCTATTATATCTATTATGTCTACATTTTATACCTATATCTGTTATATCTATTTTGTGTGTATTTTATACGTATATCTATTGTGTCTATATTGTATACTTGTATCTATTATATCTATTATGTCTTTATTTTATACGTCTATCTATTATATCTATTGTGTCTATATTTTACACCTATATCTATTATATCCATTATGTCTGTATTTTATACCTATATCTATTATATCTTCTATGTCTATATTTTACACCTATATCTATTATATCTATTACGTCGATATTTTATACCCATCTCTATTATATCTGTTATGTTTATATTTTATACCTATATCTATTATATCTATGTCTTTATTTTATACCTATATCTTTTTGTCTATATTTTATACCTATATCTGTTATGTCTATATTGCATACGTATGTCAATTTTATCTATTATGTCTGTATTTTATATCTATATCTATTTTATCTGTTATGCCTATATTTCATACATATATCTCTTATATCTATATTTGATACCTATATCTATTATATCTATTATGTCTATATTTTATAAATATGTCTATTATGTCTATGTTTTATAACTATATGGATTATATATATTATGTCTCTTTTTTATAGCTATATCTGTTATATCTATTATGTCTATATTTTATATCTATATCTATTTTATCTATTATATCCATATTTTATACCTATAACTATTATATCTTATATGTCTATATTTTATACCTATATCTATCATGTCTATATTTTATATCTATATCTATTATAACTATTATGTCTATATTTTATACCTCTATCTATTATATCTATTAAGTCTATATTTTATACCTATATCCATTTTATCTATTTTGTCTACCTCCTATACATATGTCTATTATATCTATTATGTCTATATTTCATACCTATACCTATTATATCTATTATGTCTATATTTTAAATCTGTATCTGTTATATCTATTATGTCTATATCTTATACTTATATCTATTATACCTATTATGCCTACATTTTATACCTATATTTCTATCTATTTTGTCTGTATTTTATACCTATTTCAATTATGTCTGTATTTCATTCCTATATCTATTAGATCTATTATGTCTGTATTTATACCTATATCACTTATATCTATTATGTCTATATTTAATACCTATATGTATGATATCTATTATGTCTATAGTTTATACCGATATCTATTATGTCTATATTTTATACCATATCTATTATATCTACTCTGTCTATATTATATACCTACATTTATTATATCTAATATATCTATATTTTATACCTATATCTATTTTATCTATTTTGTCTATATTTTATACCTATATCTATTATATCAATTATGTCTATATTTTATACCTATATCTATTATATCTATTATGTCTATATTTTATACCGATATCTATTATGTCTCTATTTTATACCTATTTCTATAATATCTATTATGTCTGTATTTCATTCCTCTATCAATTATGTCTATATTTTATACCCATATGTATTATATCTATTATGTCTACATTTTATACCTATATGTTTTATATGCATTATGTCTATATTTTATACCTATATCTGTTATATCTACTATGTCTGTATTTTCCACTTATATCTAGTATATCTATTACGTCAATATTTTACACCCATCTCTATTATATCTATTATGTTTTTATTTTATACATGTATCCATTATATCTATGTCTATAATTTATACCCATATCTATTTTGTCTATATTTTATACCTATATCTATTATGTCTATATTTTATACCTATATCTATTATGTCTATACTTTATACCTATATCTATTATATCTACTATGTCTATATTTTACACCTATATCTATTATATCTATTAGGTCTATATTTTATACTCATCTCTATTATATCTATTATGTTTATATTTTACACCTATATCTATTATATCTATGTCTATATTTTATACCTGTATGTATTATGTCTATATTTTATACCTCCATCTATTTTATCTATTATGTCTGTATTTTATACCTATGTTTGTTATATCTATTTCGTCTATGTTTTGTACCTATATCTATTAAATCTATTGTGTCTATATTTTATATCTATATCTATTAAGTCTATATTTTATACCTATAACTATTATATCTATTTTTTCTATATTTTATACCTATATCTATTATATCAATATTTTACACCTATATCTATTATATCTATTATGTTTATATTTATACCTATATCTATTATATCTATTATGTCTGTATTTTATAGCTATATCTATTATATCAATTGTGTCTGTATTTTATACCAATATATATTATATGTATATTTTACACCTATGTCTTTTATATCTATTTTGTCTATATTTTATACCTATTTCTATTATGTCAATATTTTATACCTGTGTCTATTATATATTATGTCTCTATTGTATACCTATATCTATTATATCTACTATGTCTATATTTTATACTATATCTATTATATATATTATGTCTTCATTTTAAACCTATACCTATTACATCTATAATGTTTGTATTTCATACCTATATCTATTATAAGCATTATGTCTATATTTTGTACCTATATCTATTATGTCTATATTTTATACCTATATCTATTGTAATTATTATGTCTATATTTGATACCTATATCTATTATATGTATTATGTCTATATTTTATAGCTATTTCTATTATATCTATAATGTCTATATTTAATACCTATATCAATTATGTCTATATTTTATACCTATATCTATTATATCTATTATGTCTATATTTATACCTATATCTATTATGTCTATATTTTATACCTATATCTATTATGTATTATGTCTATATTTATACCTATCTCTATTATATATATCATGTCTATATTTTATACCTATAATTATTATATCTAATATGTCTATATTTTATACCTATATTTATTATGTCTATATTTTATATCTATATCTACTATATCTATTATGTATATTTTTTATACCTATATCTATTGCATCTACTTTGTCTATATCTTATACATATATCTATTATGAATATTATGTCTATATTTCATACCTTTACCTAATATATCTATTATGTCTATATTTTATATCTATATCTATTATATCTATTATGTTTGTATTGATACCTATATCTATTATGTCCATATTTTTTACTTATATCTCTTATATCTATTATGTCTATATTTTATATCTATATCTATTATATCTGTTATGTCTATATTTTATTCCAGTATCTATTATATCTACTATGTCTGTATTTTATACCTATATTTATTATATGTATTATATCAATGTTTTATACCTATGTCTATTAAAGCTATTATGTCTATATTTTATACCTATATCTATTATATCTATTATGTCTATATGTTATACCTATATCTATTATATCTATTATGTCTTTATTTTAAACCTATACCTATTATATGTATTATGTATATATTTCATACCTATATCTATTATAACCATTATGTCTATACTTTGTACCTATATCTATTATGTCTATATTTTATACCTATATCTATTATTATTGTTATGTGTTTATTTGATACCTCTCTCTATTATATCTATTATGTGTATATTTAATACGTATTTCTATTATATCTATTATGTCTATATTTAATACCTATATCTATTATGTCTATATTTTATACCTATATCTATTATATCTATTATGTCTATATTTTATACCTATATCTATTATATCTCCTATGTCTATATTTTATACCTATATTTATTATATCTATTATATGTATATTTTTTAACTTTATCTATTATATCTATTATGTCTATATTTTATAACTATATCTATTATATCTGTTATGTCTATATTTTTTACCTATATCTATTATAACTATTATGACTAAATTTTATACCTATATCTATTATGTCTATATTTTACACCCATAATTATTTTATCTATTACGTCTATATTTTATACCCATCTCTATTATATCTATTATATTTATATTTTATACCATTATCGATTATATCTATATCTATATTTTATACCTATATCTATTTTGTCTGTATTTTATACCTATATCTATTATGTGTATATTTCATACCTATGTCTGTTATCTCTATTTTTGTTTATATTTTATACCTATATCTATTAATCCTATTATGTCTATGTTTATATCTATATCTATTATGCGTATATTTTATACCTATGAATATTATATCTATTTTCTGTATATTTTATACCTATATCTATTATATCTCTTATGTCTATATTTTATTCCGATAATTATTATATCTAATATGTCTATATTTTATACCTATATCTATTATGTCTATATTTTATATCTATATCTATTATATCTATTATGTCTATATTTTATACCTATATCTATTATATCTGCTATGTCTATATTTTACACCTATATCTATTATATCTATTACGTCTATATTTTATACCCATCTCTATTATATCTATTATGTTTATATTTTATACCTATTTCAATTATATCTATGTCTATATTTTATACCTATATCTATTTTGTCTATATTTTAAACCTATATCTATTATGTCTATATTTTATACATATATCTATTAAAATTATGTCTATATTTGATACCTATATCAATTATATCTATTATGTCTATATTTTATACTTATTTCTATTATATCTATTATGTCACTATTGTATACCAATATCTATTATGTCTATTATGTCTATATTTTGTAACTATTTATTATATCTATTATGATTATATTTTATACATATATCTATTATGTCTATATTTTACATATATCTATCGTATAAATTATGTGTATATTTTATACCTATATCTATCATATCTATTATGCCTATATTTTATACATATATATATCATATCTATTATGACTATATTTTATACCTTTATCTATTATATCTATTATGGCTATATTTTATACCAATATCTATTGTTTCTATTATGTCTATATATTATACCTATATCTATGATGTCTGTATTTTATACCTATATCTATTACGTCTCTATTTTATAACTATATCTATTATATATATTATATCTATATTTTATACCTATGTCTATTATTTCTATATTTTATACCTATATCAATAATGTCTATATTTTACACCTTTATCTATTATATCTATTATGTGTATATTTAATACCTATGTCTATTATGTCTATATTTTATACCTCTATCTATTATATCTATGATGTCTAGATTTTCTAACTGTCTATTATATCTATTATGTCTATATTTTACACCCATATCTACTATATCTAATATGTCTATATTTTATACCTATATCTATTATATCTATTATTTCTATATCTGTTATATCTATTATGTCTATATTTTATACCTGTATCTATTGTATCTATTATGTCTGTATTCTATACGAATATCTATTATATCTATATTTTACAACCGTATCTATTATGTCTATTATTTCTATATTTTATACCTATATCTATTATATCTATTATGTCTATATTTTATACCTATATCTATTATATCCATTACATCTATATTTTATACCTATATTTATTATATCTATCTTTTATACCTATGTGTACTATATCTATTATATCTATATTTTATAACTATGTCTATTATATCTATTATAAATATGTTTTATAAGTATATCTATTATATCTATATTTTATACCTATATCTATTATATATATTATATCCATATTTTATAACTATGTCTATTATATCTATTATATATATATTTGATACCTACATCTATTATATCTATATTTTATACCTATATCTATGGTATCTATTATGTCTCTATTTTATATCTTTATCTATTATATCACTTATGTCTATATTTTATATCTTTATCAATTATATCTATTATGTCTATGTTTTATATCTATATCTTTTATATCTATTATGTGTATATTTTTTACCTATATCTATTATATCTATTATGTCCGTATTCTATTCCTATATCTATTATGTCTATATTTTATATCTATATCTATTATATCTACTATGTTTATATTTTATACGTATATGTATTATATCTATTAGGTCTATATTTTATACCTATAACTATTATATCTATTATGTCTATATTTTATAACTATATCTATTATATCTATTATGTCTGTATTTATACCTATATCTATTATACCTATTATGTCTATATTGTATACCTATATCTATTAAGTCTATATTTTATACCTATATCTATTATATCTATTATGTCTATGTTTTGTCCCTGTATATATTATATCTATTATGTCTGTATTTTATAACTCTATCAATTATATCTATTATGTCTATATTTTATACCTATATCTCTTATGTCTATAATGTGTATCTTTTATAACTATATATATTATATCTATTATGTCTAATTTTTATACCTATATGTATTAAGTTTATATTTTATACCTATATTTATTATATCTATTATGCTTATATTTTATACCTATATCTATTATGTCTATATTTTATACCTATAGCTATTATGTCTATATTTTATACCTATATCTATTATGTCTATATTTAATACCTATATCTATCTATTATGTCTATATTTTATACCTATATCTATTATGTCTATATTTTATACCTATATCTATTATACCTATTATGTCTATCTTTTATACCTATATATACTATATATATTATGTCTACATTTTATAACTATATCTATTATATCTATTATATCTATATTTTATATCTATATCAATTATAACAATTTTGTCTATATTTTATACCTATAACTATTTTGTCTATATTTTTTACCTATATCTGTTATATCAATTATGTCTATATTTCATACCTATATCAATTATACCTCTTATGTCTATAATTTATACCTATATCTATTATATCTCTTTATACGTATATCTATTATATGTATATTTTAAACTTATATCTATTATATCTATATTTTATAACTGTATCTATTATATCTATTATGTCTATATTTTATACTTATATCTAATATATATATTATGTCTATATTTTGTACCTATATCTATTTTTTCTATTATGTTTATATTTTATACCTATATCTATTATGTCTCTCTTTTATACCTATATCTATTATACCTCGTCTGTTTATATTTTATATCTATATCTATTATATCTATTATGTCTATATTTTATACCTATATCTATTATGTCTATATTTTATACCAATATCTATTATGTATATTATGTCTATATTTTTTACCGATATCAATTATATCTATTATATATATATTTTATACATGTGTCTAGTATATCTATTATGTGTATATTTTATACCTATGTCCATTATATCTATTATGTCTCTATTTTATACCTATATTTATTATATCGATTATGTCTAAATATTATACCTATATCTATTATGTCTATATTTTATACCTATATCTATTATAACTATTTTGTCTATATTTTATATCTATATCTATTATGTCTATATTTTACACCTATATCTATTATACGTATTCTGTGTATATTTTATACCGATATCTCTTATATCTTTATGTCTATATTTTATACCTATATCTATTATGTCTACATTTTATACCTATATCTATAACATCTATTATGTCTATATTTTGTACCTATATCTATTATATCTATTATGTCTATATTTTATACCTATGTCTATTATATCTATTATGTGTATATTTTATACCTATATCTTTTATATCTATTGTGTCTATATTTTATACCTATATCTATTGTATGTATTATGTCTATATTTTATACCTATATCTATTATAGCTATTATGTCTATATTTTAAACCTATATCTATTATGTCTATAATTTATACCTGTATCTATTATATCTATTATGTCTATATTTTATACCTATATCTATTATGTATATATTTTATACCTATATCTATTATATCTATTATGTCTATATTTTATACCTATATCTATTATATCTATTATGTGTATATTTTATACCTATATCTATTATATCTATTATGTCTGTATTGTATACCTATACCTATTATATCTATTATGTGTATATTTAATAACTATATCTATTATATCTATTATGTCTATATTTTATACCTATATCTATTATATCTATTATATCTATATTTTATACCTATATCTGTTATAACTATGTTTTATACCGATATCTATTATATCTATATTTTATAACTTTATCTATTATATCTATTATATTTATATTTTATAAATGTATCTATTATTTCTATATTTCATACCAATATCTATTATATCTATTATATCTATATTTTCTACCTGTATCGATTATATCTATATTTTATACATATATCTATTATATCTATGATATCGATATTTTTACCTATATCTATTATATCTATATTTGATACACCTGTCTATTATATCTTTTATGACTATATTTTATATCGATATCTATTATATCTATTATGTCTATATATTTTACCTATGTCTACTACATCTATTTTGTCTATATTTTATACCTATATCTATACTATCTTTTATGTCTGTATTTTATACCTATATCTATTATATCTATTTTGTCTGGATTTTTTACCTATATCTATTATGTCTCTATTTTATAGCTATATCTATTATATCTATTATGGCTGTATTTTATACCTATATCTATTATATCTATTATGTCTATATTTCATACCTATATCTATTATACCTGTTATGTCTATATTTTATAGGTATATCTATTATGTCTATATTTTATACCTATATGTATTATGTCTGTATTTTAAACCTTTATCTATTATGTCTTTATTTTATACCTATATCTATTATACCTATTAGGTGTATATTTTATACCTATATCTAATATATCTATTAGTTGTATATTTTATACCTATATCTATTATATCTATTAGGTGTATATTTTATACCTACATCTATTATATCTATTATGTCTATATTTTATACCTTTATCTTTTATATCTATAATGTCTATATTTTATATCTATATCTATTATGTCTATTATGTTAATATTTTATACCTATATCTATTGTATCTGTTATGACTAGTATTTTATACCTATATCTATTATATCTATTATGTCTATATTTTTTACCTATAGCTATTATATCTATTATTTCTATATTTTATACCTCTATCTATTATATCTTTTAAGTGTATAGTTTATAACTCTATCTATTACATCAATTATGTCTATATTTTTTACCTGTATCAATTATACCTATTTTGTCTATAATATATATATAAATATTATATTTATTATGTCTATATTGTATACCTACATCTGTTATATCTATTATCTCTATATCTTAAACCTACATCATTTATATCTATGATGTCTATATTTTATACCTATATCTATTATGTCCTTTAATGTATATTTTATACCTATATCTATTATATCTATATTTTACACCGATATCTATTATATCTTCATATCGATATTTCATACCTATGTCTATATCTATTATATCTATATTTTATACCCATATATATCATATCTATTATGTCTATGTTTTATACCTATATCTATTATATCTCTTATGTCTATATTATATACCTATATTTATTATATCTATTATGTGTATATTTCATACCTACATGTATTATATCTATTATGTCTGTATTTTATACCTATATCTATTACGTCTATGTTGAATACCTATATCTTTTATATCTTTTATGTCTATGTTTTATAAATATATCTATTATATCTATTATGTCTGTATTTTATACCTATATCTATTATATCTATTATATCTATATTTTGTCCCTCTATCTATTATATCTATTATGTCTGTATTTTATAACTCTATCAATTATATCTATTATGTGTATATTTTATACCTATATCTCTTATGTCTATTATGTATATCTTTTATACCTATATATATTATATCTATTATGTCTATATTTTATACCTATATGTATTAAGTCTATATTTTATACCTATATTTATTATATCTATTATGCCTATATTTTTTACCTATATCTTTTATGTCTATATTTTATACCTATTGCTATTATGTCTGTATTTTATACCTGTATCTATTATGTTTATATTTTATACCTATATCTATTTTACCTATTATGTCTATATTTTATACCTATATATACTATATCTATTATGTCTATATTTTATACCTATATCTATTATATCTATTATATCTATATTTTATATCTATATCTATTATATCTATTTTGTCTATATTTTATACCTATAACTATTTTGTCTATATTTTTTACCTATATCTATTATATCAATTATGTCTATATTTCATACCTATATCAATTATACTTCTTATGTCTATAATTTATACCTATATCTATTATATCTATTATTTATACGTATATCTATTATATGTATATTTTAAACTTATATCTATTATATCTATATTTTATACCTCTATCTATTATATCTTTTAAGTGTATTGTGTATAACTCTATTTATTACATCAATTATGTCTATATTTTTAACCTGTATCAATTATACCTATTTTGTCTATAATATATATATAAATATTATATTTATTATGTCTATGTTGTATACCTACATTTATTATATCTATTATGTCTATATCACAAACCTACATCTTTTATATCTATGATGTCTATATTTTATACCTATATCTATTATGTACATTATGTGTATATTTTATACCTATATCTATTATATCTATTATATCTATTATATCTATATTTTACACCTATATTTATTATATCTTTATATCGTTATTTCATACCTATGTCTATATCTATTATATCTCTATTTTATACCCAAATCTATTATATCTATTATATCTATATTTTATTCCTATATCTATTATATCTATTAGGTACATATTTTATAACTGTCTATTATATCTATGATGGTTATATTTTATAACTTTATCAATTATATCTATTATGTCTATATTTTACACCTCTATTATATCTTTTATGTCTATATTTTATACCTATTTCTATTATATCTATTATGTCTATACTTTATACCTATATCTATTATATCTATTATATCTATATTTTACAGCTATACCTATTATAACAATATTTTCTATATTTCATACGTATATCTATTATAACTATTATATCAATATTTTGTACCTATATCTATTATATCTATATTTTATACCTGTATCTATTATATCTACTATGTCTATATTTTATACCTATATCAATTATATCTATATTTGATACCTATATGTATTATACCTATATTTTATTCCTATATCCATTATATCTATTATTTCTACATTTTATACCTATATATATTATATCTCTTATGACTATATTATATACCTATATCTATTATACCTATTTCGTCTATATTTTATACCTATAACTATTTTATGTTTATTTTTTACATATATATCTATTGTATCTGTTTTATTTATATTTTGTCACTATATCTATTATTACTATGTTTTATACCTATATCTGTAATGTCTACATTTTACACCTTTATCTATTATATGTATTATATCTATATTTTTTACCTATATCTATTATGTCTATATTTTATACCTATATCTGTTATATCTATGATGTCTAGATTTTATAACTGTCTATTATATCTAAAATGTCTATATTGTATACCTATATCTAATATATTTATTATGTCTATATTTTATACCTATAACTATTATATCTATTATGTCGATATCTATTATACCTTTTATGTCTATGTTTCATACCTTTATCTATTATATCAATTTTGTCTGTATTTTATACGTATATCTCTTATATCTATATTTTATACCCGTATCTATTATATCTATTATGTCTATATTTTATACCTATATCAATTATAACTTTTATGTCTACATTTTATACATTTTATACCTATTTTATACCTATATTTATTATATCTATTAGGTGTATATTTCATACCTACATCTATTATATCTATTATGTCTATATTTTATACCTTTATCTTTTATATTTATAATGTCTATATTTTATATCTATATCTATTATGTCTATTATGTTAATATTTTATACCTATATCTATTGTATCTGTTATGACTATATTTTATACCTATATCTATTATATCTATTATGTCTATATTTTATACCTATATCAATTATAACTTTTATGTCTACATTTTATACCTATATTTATTATATCTATGATGTCTATATTTTATACTTATATCTATTTTATATATTATATCCATATTTTATACCTATATCTATTATATCTATTATGTCTATATTTTATACCTATATCTATTATGTCTATATTTTATAACTGTATCTATTATATCTATTATGTCTTTATTTTATACCTACATCTATTATATCCATTATATCTATATTTTATACCTATATCTATTATATCTAATTTTTATACCATGTGTATTATATCTATTATATCTATATTTATAACTATAACTATTATATCTATTATAACTATATATTATACCTATATCTATTATATCTATATTTTATACCTATATCCATTATATCTGTTATATCTATATTTTATACCAATATCTGTATCTATGATATCCGTATTTTATACCTATATCTATTATATATATTGTATCCATTTTTTATACCTATATCTATTATACCTATTATATCTATATTTGATACCTATATCTATTATGTCCATATTTTATACCTATATCTATGGTATCTATTATGTCTACATTTTATACCTATATCTATTCTGTTTATATTTGATACCTATATCTATTATATCTATTTTCTATATTTTTTATCTCTTTATGTATTGTCTATATTTTAAACCTATATCTATTATATATATTATGTCTATATTTTATACATATATCTATTATATCTTTTATGTCTACATTTTATACCTATATCTATTATATCTGTGATGTCTATATTTTATACTTATATCTATTATATCTATTATGTCTACATTTTATACCTATATTTATCATATCTCTTATGTCTATATTTTATACCTATATATATTATATCTATTATGTCTTTATTTTATGCCTTTATCTATTATATTTATTATGTCTATATTTTATACCTATATCTATTATATCTATTATGTCTATATTTTATAACTATATCTATTACATCTATTATGACTATATTTTATACATATATATATTATATCTATTATATCTATTTTTTGTACCTATATCTATTATATCTTTATTTTATACCTGTATCTATATCTATTGTGTCTATATTTCATAGCGATAACTGTTGTATCTATATTTTATACCTATATCTATTATATCCATAATATCTATATTTTATACGGATATCTATATCTATTTTATCTATATTTATATCTATATCTATTTTATATATTTTATCCATATTTTATACCTATATCTATTATATCTATTATATCTATATTTTATACCTATATCTATTATATCTATTGTGTCTATATTTTATACCTATATGTATTATATCCATTTATCTATATTTTTTACCTATATCTATTATATCTATTATGTCTATATTTTATACCTAAATCTATTATATCTATTATGTCTATATTTTATAACTATATCTGTTATAGCTATTATGTATATATTTTATACCTATATCTATTTTATCTATATTTTATACCTATATCTATTATAACCATATTTTATACCTATATACATTTTATCTATGTTTTTTACCTATATCAATTATATCTATTATATTGATATTTTTTATAATGTTATCTAGTATATCTATATTTTCTACCTATATGTATTATATCTATTGTCTGTATTTTATAGCTGTATCTATTATACCTGTTTTTTATACGTATATCTATTATATCTATTATATCTATATTTTATGCTTATATCTATTTTATCTATTTTATATACCTGTGTCTATTATATCTAGTATGTGTATATTTTATACCTATATCTAATATATCTATTTTGTCTATATTTTATACCAATATCTTTATATCTATTATGTCTAAATATTATACTATATTATTATTTCTATATTTTATACCTATATCTATTGTGTCTGTATTTTATACCCCTATCTATTATATCTTTTATGTCTATATTTTATACCGATATCTATTGTATCTATTATGTCTATATTTTATATCTATGTCTATTACATCTATTGTGTCTATATTTATACCTATATTTATAATATCTCTTATGTCTGTATTTCATACCTATATCTATATATCTATTATGTCTATATTTTATACCTATATCTATTATGTCTTTATTTTTATACCTATATCTATTATATCTATTATGTCTATATTTTATACCTATATCTATTATAACTGTTACAATCTATATTTTATAGGTATATCTATTATTGTCTATATTTTATACCTATGTCTATGATGTCTGTATTTTATACCTATATCTATTATGTCTTATTTTATACCTATATCTATTATATATATTATATCTATATTTTATTTACTTATTTATTTATTTACTTATTTATTTTTATTTATTTATTTTTTTTTTTGAGACGGAATCTGGCTCTGTCGCCCGGACTGGGGTACAGTGGCCGGATCTCAACTCACTGCAAGCTCTGCCTCCCGGGTTCACGCCATTCTCCTGCCTCAGCCTCCCGAGTAGCTGGGACTACAGGGGCCCGCCACCTCGCCTGGCTAGTATATTGTATTTTTAATAGAGACGAGGTTTCACTGTGTTAGCCAGGATGGTCTCGATCTCCTGACCTCGTGATCCGCCCGTCTCGGCCTCCCAAAGTGCTGGGATTACAGGATTGAGCCACTATATCTTTATTTTATACCTATATCTATTATTACTATATTTTATACCTATATCTATAATGTCTACATTTTACACGTTTATCTATTATATCTATTATTTCTATATTTTATACCTATATCTATTATGTCTATATTTTTTTTCTTTTTTTTTTTATTATACTTTAAGTTCTAGGGTACATGTGCATAACGTGCAGGTTTGTTACATATGTATACTTATGCCATGTTGGTGTGCTGCACCCATCAACTCGTCAGCACCCATCAATTCATCATTTATATCATGTATAACTCCCCAATGCAATCCCTCCCTCCTCCCCCCTCCCCCCTCCGCATGATAGGCCCCAGTGCGTGATGTTCCCCTTCCCGAGTCCAAGTGATCTCATTGTTCAGTTCCCACCTATGAGTGAGAACATGCGGTGTTTGGTTTTCTCTTCTTGTGATAGTTTGCTAAGAATGATGGTTTCCAGCTGCATCCATGTCCCTACAAAGGACGCAAACTCATCCTTTTTTATGGCTGCATAGAATTCCATGGTGTATATGTGCCACATTTTCTTAATCCAGTCTGTCACAGATGGACATTTGTGTCTATTATATCTATTATGTCTATATTTTACACCTATACATATTATGTCTATATTTTATACCTATATCTATTATATCTATTATGTCTATACTTCATGCCTATATCTATTATTTCTATATTTTATACCTATGTCTATTATAACTCTTATGCCTATATTTTATTTTGTTTTTTTATTTTTTAGTTTTTGAGACAGAGTCTCGCTCTGTCGCCCAGGCTTGAGTGCAGTGGCCTAATCTCAGCTCACTGCAATCTCCGCCTCCCGGGTTTAAACCATTCTCCTGCCTCAGCCTCCCGAGTAGCTGGGACTACAGGCGCCTGCCACCTCGCCCGACTATTTTTTTGTATTTTTTAGTAAAGACGAGGTTTCACCGTGTTAGCCAGGAGGGTCTCGAACTCCTGACCCCGTGATCCGGCCGTCTAAGCCTCCCAAAGTGCTGGGATTACAGGCTTGAGCCACCGCGCCCGGCATTATGCTTATATATTATAACTATATCAATTATAACTCTTATGACTATATTTTATACCTATATCTATTATGTCTATATTTTATACCTCTATCTATATCTATTATGTCTATATTTGATACCTATATCTATTATATCTATTATGTCCATATTTTATACCTATACCTATTATGTCTATATTATATACCTATAACTATTACATCTATTATGTGTATATTTTATACCTATGTCTATTATGTCTATATTTTATACCTATATCGATTATATATATTATGTCTCTATTTTATACCTGTATCTATCTATTATGTCTATATTTTATACCTATATCTACAATATCTATTATGTCTATATTTTATAACTATATTTGTCAAATCTATTATGTCTATATTTTATATCGATATCTATTATGTCTATATTTTCATACGTATATATTTATACCACTTATGTGTATATTTTATAACTATATCTATTATATCTATTATGTCTATATTTTATACCGATATCTATTATGTCTCTATTTGATACCTATATCTATTATATTTACTCTGTCTATATTTTACAACATTATCTATTATATCTATTATGTCTATATTTTATACTTATATCTATTATATCTACACTGTCTCTATTTTATACCTATATCTACTATATCTATTATGTCCATATTTTATACCTATATCTCTTATATCTATTATGTCTATATTTTATGTCTATATCTATTATATCTATTATGTCTATATTTTATACCAATATCTATTATATCTACTATGTCTGTATTTTATACCTATATCTATTAAATCTATTATGTCTATATTTTATATCTATGTCTATTATGTCTATATTTTATACCTATAACTATTATATCTATTTTTCTATATTTTATACCTATATCTATTATATCTATTATGTCTATATTTTATACCTATAATTATTATATCTCATATGTCTATAATTTATACCTATATCTATTATGTCTATATTTTATATCTATATCTATTATGTCTATATTTTATACCTATTACTATTATATATATTTGGTCTATATTTTATACCTTTATCTATTATATCTAATGTGTCTATATTTTATACCTATATCTATTATATCTATATTTTATACCTGTATCTATTATATGTATTACAACTATACTTTATACCAACATTATTCTATCTATTATATCCATATTTTATGCCAATATCTATTTTATCGATTATGTCTATTATATCTATATTTTATATCTATGTCTATAATACCTATTATATCTATATTTTATACCTATATCTATTATATCTATTGTATCTATATTTTGTACGAATACCTATTATATCTATAATGTCTATATTTTATAACTATATCTATTAGGTCTATATTTTATAACTGTATCTATTATATATATTGTGTCTATATTTTATACCAATATCTATTACGTTTATATTTTATAACTATACCTATTATATCTATTATGTCTATATTTTATACCTATATGTATTATGTGTATATTTTGTACCTATATATATTACATTTATTATGTCTATATTTTATTCCTATATTTATTATATCTATTATATCTATATTTTATACCTACATTATATCTATAATGTCTACATTTTATACTTATATCTATTATGTCTATATTTTATACGTATATCTATTATATCTGTTATGTCTATATTTTATACCTATATCTATTTCATTTATATTTTATACCTATATCTATTATATGTATTATGTCTATATTTTATACCATATCTATTATATCTATTTTATCTGTATTTTATACCTATAGCTATTATATCTATATTTTGTACCTATATCTATTATATCTATTTTATCTATATTTTATACCTATATCTATTATATCTATTTTGACTATATTTGATATCTATATCTATTATATCTATTATGTCTATATTTTATACCTATATCTATTATATATATTATGTCTATATTTTATACCTATATCTCTTATATCTCTTTTGTCTGTATTCTATACGTGTATCTATTATATCTATATTTAATACTTATATCTCTTTTATCTATAATGTCTGTATTTTATACCTATATCTATTATATTTATTATGTCTATATTTTATACCTATACATATTATATCTATTATGTCTATATTTTATACCTATATCTCTTATATCTATTATGTCTATATATTATACCTATATCTATTATATCGATTATGTCTATATCTTATACATATATCTATTATATCTCTTATGTCTATATTTTGTACCTATATCTATAATATCTATTATGTCTATATCTTATACCTATATCTATTATATCTATTATGTCTATATTTTATACCTATATTTATTATATCTATTATGTCTATATTTTATATC
>NC_044566.1:91024128-91034675 GCF_007565055.1 Rhinopithecus roxellana | reverse complement strand
GATGTGTGAATTCAACTCACTAAGTTTGCAGCGGTATTTCGTGGGGCCGTGGCCTAGGCCTATTTGTGTGGAATCTGAGAACAGATATTCCCGATCCCTTTGAAAACAATGGGGCCAATGGAAACATCTTCCAATAAAATGAGAAAGAAGCTTTCTGAGAAACTTCTTTCTGATCTGTGAGTTCATCTCACAGAGTTACAACCTCTGCCTCAAGAAGCAGTTTGCTACACTCTTTTCGGAATCTGCAAGTGATATTTGAGAGCCTATTGGGGCCCATGGTGATAAAGGAATATCCTCACATAATAACTAAAGAGAAGCTTTCTGAGAAACTGCATTGCCATGTGAATGCAACTCACAGAGTTACACTATCTCTTCAGTGATCAGTTTGTTAGCACAGTTTTCTGGAAATCTGCAATTAGATACTTCATAGCGCAATGAACATTACAGTGACAAAGGAAATATCCACAGATGAAAACTAGAAAGAAGCTTTCTTAGAAACTTCTTGGTGATGTGTGAATTCATCTCACAGAGTTACACTTATGTTTCGTGGAGCAGTCCATTAACACTGTCTTTGAGGAATCTGAGAAGGGCTTCTTTGGATCATATTGAGGCCTGCGCTGATAAAGGAAATTTCATCCGTTCAAAACGTGAAAGAAGCTTTCTGAGAAACTTCTTTCTGATCTGTGAGTTCATCTCACAGAGTTACAACCTCTGCCTCAAGAAGCAGTTTGCTAACACTCTTTTCGTGGAATCTGCAAAGTGATATTTGGGAGCCTATTGGGGCCCATGGTATAAAGGAAATATCCTCACATAATAACTAAAAGAAGCTTTCTGAGAAACTGCATTGCCAAGTGTGAATGCAACCCACAGAGTTACACGTTTCTCTTCAGTGATCAGTTTGTTAGCACAGTTTTCTGGAAATCTGCAATTAGATACTTCATAGCGCAATGAACATTACAGTGACAAAGGAAATATCCAGAGATGAAAACTAGAAAGAAGCTTTCTTAGAAACTTCTTGGTGATGTGTGAATTCATCTCACAGAGTTACACTTATGTTTCGTGGAGCAGTCCGTTAACACTGTCTTTGAGGAATCTGAGAAGGGCTTCTTTAGACCACTTTGAGGCCTACGCTGATAAAGAAATTTCATCCGTTCAAAACCGTGAAAGAAGCTTTCTGAGAAACTTCTTTCTGATCTGTGAGTTCATCTCACAGAGTTACAACCTCTGCCTCAAGAAGCAGTTTGCTAACACTCTTTTCGTGGAATCTGCAAAGTGATATTTGGGAGCCTATTGGGGCCCATGGTGATAAAGGAAATATCCTCACATAATAACTAAAGAGAAGCTTTCTGAGAAACTGCATTGCCATGTGAATGCAACTCACAGAGTTACACTTTCTCTTCTGTGATCAGTTTGTTAGCACAGTTTTCTGGAAATCTGCAATTAGATACTTCATAGCGCAATGAACATACAGTGACAAAGGAAATATCCACAGATGAAAACTAGAAAGAAGCTTTCTTAGAAACTTCTTGGTGATGTTGAATTCATCTCACAAGTTACACTTATGTTTCGTGGAGCAGTCCATTAACACTGTCTTTGAGGAATCTGAGAAGGGCTTCTTTGGATCATATTGAGGCCTACGCTGATAAAGGAAATTTCATCCGTTTCCGTTCAAAACGTGAAAGAAGCTTTCTGAGAAACTTCTTTCTGATCTGTGAGTTCATCTCACAGAGTTACAACCTCTGCCTCAAGAAGCAGTTTGCTAACACTCTTTTCGTGGAATCTGCAAAGTGATATTTGGGAGCCTATTGGGCCCATGGTATAAAGGAAATATCCTCACATAATAACTAAAGAGAAGCTTTCTGAGAAACTGCATTGCCAAGTGTGAATGCAACCCACAGAGTTACACGTTTCTCTTCAGTGATCAGTTTGTTAGCACAGTTTTCTGGAAATCTGCAATTAGATACTTATAGCGCAATGAACATTACAGTGACAAAGGAAATATCCAGAGATGAAAACTAGAAAGAAGCTTTCTTAGAAACTTCTTGGTGATGTGTGAATTCATCTCACAGAGTTACACTTATGTTTCGTGGAGCAGTCCGTTAACACTGTCTTGAGGATCTGAGAAGGGCTTCTTTACCATTGAGGCCTACGCTGATAAAGGAAATTTCATCCGTTCAAACCGTGAAAGAAGCTTTCTGAGAAACTTCTTTCTGATCTGTGAGTTCATCTCACAGAGTTACAACCTCTGCCTCAAGAAGCAGTTTGCTAACACTCTTTCGTGGAATCTGCAAAGTGATATTTGGGAGCCTATTGGGGCCCATGGTGATAAAGGAATATCCTCACATAATAACTAAAGAGAAGCTTTCTGAGAAACGCATTGCCATGTGTGAATGCAACTCACAGAGTTACACGTTTCTCTTCAGTGATCAGTTTGTTAGCACAGTTTTCTGGAAATCTGCAATTAGATACTTCATAGCGCAATGAACATACAGTGACAATGAAATATCCACAGATGAAAACTAGAAAGAAGCTTTCTTAGAAACTTCTTGGTGATGTGTGAATTCATCTCACAGAGTTACACTTATGTTTCGTGGAGCAGTCCATTAACACTGTCTTTGAGGAATCTGAGAAGGGCTTCTTTGGATCATATTGAGGCCTACGCTGATAAAGGAAATTTCATCCGTTCAAACCGTGAAAGAAGCTTTCTCAGAAACTTCTTTCTGATCTGTGAGTTCATCTCACAGAGTTACAACCTCTGCCTCAAGAAGCAGTTTGCTAACACTCTTTTCGTGGAATCTGCAAAGTGATATTTGGGAGCCTATTGGGGCCCATGGTGATAAAGGAAATATCCTCACATAATAACTAAAGAAAGCTTTCTGAGAAACTGCATTGCCATGTGTGAATGCAACTCACAGACTTACGCCAGTGTTCTTTGGAGCCGTTTCTTTGGACTGTTTCCGTGGATTCTGAGAAGTGATATTTAGATAGCTTTGAAGAATAGAAGGAAAAGGAAATATCCTTCAAAGAAAGCGGAACCAAGCTTTGTGAGAAACTGCTTTGTGATATGTGAATTCATTTCACAGTGTTCTATCACCCTTCTCGGGGAGTTTCCTAGCACTCATTTTGAGGAATCTCAGATGTGATGTCTTGGATATCGTTGAATCGCATGCTGAATAAGGAACTATCCTCAGAGAAACCTAGAGAAGGCTTCTCAAAAACTTCTTTGTTGTGGGTGAATTCAGCCCACAGATGTCCATCATTGTTTCCACTGAGAAACTCGCTAGCAGAATTTTCGCAGAATCTGCAATAGGACACACGGTGGCGCTCCAAGACCACAAATAACCTCGTCTTACTAAAGAAAGAAGCTTTCTGAGAAACGCTATGTGATGTGTGAATTCAACTCACTAAGTTGCAGCGGTATTTCGTGGGGCCGTGGCCTAGGCCTATTTGTGGAATCTGAGAACAGATATTCCCGATCCCTTTGAAAACAATGGGGCCAATGGAAACATCTTCCAATAAAAATGAGAAAGAAGCTTTCTGAGAAACTTCTTTCTGATCTGTGAGTTCATCTCACAGAGTTACAACACCTCCCAAGAAGCAGTTTGCTAACACTCTTTTGTGGAATCTGCAAAGTGATATTTGGGAGCCTATTGGGGCCCATGGTGATAAAGGAAATATCCTCACATAATAACTAAAGAGAAGCTTTCTGAGAAACTGCATTGCCATGTGTGAATGCAACTCACAGAGTTACACTTCTCTTCAGTGATCAGTTTGTTAGCACAGTTTTCTGGAAATCTGCAATTAGATACTTCATAGCGCAATGAACATTACAGTGACAAAGGAAATATCCACAGATGAAAACTAGAAAGAAGCTTTCTTAGAAACTTCTTGGTGATGTGTGAATTCATCTCACAGAGTTACACTTATGTTTCGTGGAGCAGTCCATTAACACTGTCTTTGAGGAATCTGAGAAGGGCTTCTTTGGATCATATTGAGGCTACGCTGATAAAGGAAATTTCATCCGTTCAAAACGTGAAAGAAGCTTTCTGAGAAACTTCTTTCTGATCTGTGAGTTCATCTCACAGAGTTACAACCTCTGCCTCAAGAAGCAGTTTGCTAACACTCTTTTCGTGGAATCTGCAAAGTGATATTTGGGAGCCTTTTGGGGCCCATGGTGATAAAGGAATATCCTCACATAATAACTAAAGAAGCTTTCTGAGAAACTGCATTGCCAAGTGTGAATGCAACTCAGAGTTACACGTTTCTCTTCAGTGATCAGTTTGTTAGCACAGTTTTCTGGAAATTTGCAATTAGATACTTCATAGCGCAATGAACATTACAGTGACAAAGGAAATATCCAAGATGAAAACTAGAAAGAAGCTTTCTTAGAAACTTCTTGGTGATGTGTGAATTCATCTCACAGAGTTACACTTATGTTTCGTGGAGCAGTCCGTTAACACTGTCTTTGAGGAATCTGAGAAGGGCTTCTTTGATCCATTTGAGGCCTACGCTGATAAAGGAAATTTCATCCGTTCAAACCGTGAAAGAAGCTTTCTGAGAAACTTCTTTCTGATCTGTGAGTTCATCTCACAGAGTTACAACCTCTGCCTCAAGAAGCAGTTTGCTAACACTCTTTTCGTGGAATCTGCAAAGTGATATTTGGGAGCCTATTGGGGCCCATGGTGATAAAGGAAATATCCTCACATAATAACTAAAGAGAAGCTTTCTGAGAAACTGCATTGCCATGTGTGAATGCAACTCACAGAGTTACACGTTTCTCTTCAGTGATCAGTTTGTTAGCACAGTTTTCTGGAAATCTGCAATTAGATACTTCATAGCGCAATGAACATACAGTGACAAAGAAATATCCACAGATGAAAACTAGAAAGAAGCTTTCTTAGAAACTTCTTGGTGATGTGTGAATTCATCTCACAGAGTTACACTTATGTTTCGTGGAGCAGTCCATTAACACTGTCTTTGAGGAATCTGAGAAGGGCTTCTTTGGATCATATTGAGGCCTACGCTGATAAAGGAAATTTCATCCGTTCAAAACGTGAAAGAAGCTTTCTGAAACTTCTTTCTGATCTGTGAGTTCATCTCACAGAGTTACAACCTCTGCCTCAAGAAGCAGTTTGCTAACACTCTTTTCGTGGAATCTGCAAAGTGATATTTGGGAGCCTATTGGGGCCCATGGTGATAAAGGAAATATCCTCACATAATAACTAAAGAGAAGCTTTCTGAGAAACTGCATTGCCATGTGTGAATGCAACTCACAGACTTACGCCAGTGTTCTTTGGAGCCGTTTCTTGGACTGTTTCCGTGGATTCTGAGAAGTGATATTTCAGATAGCTTTGAAGAATAGAAGGAGAAAGGAAATATCCTTCAAGAGAAAGCGGAACCAAGCTTTGTGAGAAACTGCTTTGTGATATGTGAATTCATTTCACAGTGTTCTATCACCCGTTCTCGGGGGAGTTTCCTAGCACTCATTTTGAGGAATCTCAGATGTGATGTCTTGGATATCGTTGAATCGCATGCTGAAATAAGGAACTATCCTCAGAGAAACCTGCAGAGAAGGCTTCTCAAAAACTTCTTTGTTGTGGGTGAATTCAGCCCACAGATGTCCATCATTGTTTCCACTGAGAAACTCGCTAGCAGAATTTTCGCAGAATCTGCAATAGGACACACGGTGGCGCTCCAAGACCACAAATAACCTCGTCTTACTAAAGAAAGAAGCTTTCTGAGAAACGCTATGTGATGTGTGAATTCAACTCACTAAGTTGCAGCGGTATTTCGTGGGGCCGTGGCCTAGGCCTATTTGTGTGGAATCTGAGAACAGATATTCCCGATCCCTTTGAAACAATGGGCCAATGGAAACATCTTCCAATAAAAATGAGAAAGAAGCTTTCTGAGAAACTTCTTTCTGATCTGTGAGTTCATCTCACAGAGTTACAACCTCTGCCTCAAGAAGCAGTTTGCTAACACTCTTTTCGTGAATCTGCAAAGTGATATTGGGAGCCTATTGGGGCCCATGGTGATAAAGGAAATATCCTCACATAATAACTAAAGAGAAGCTTTCTGAGAAACTGCATTGCCAGTGTGAATGCAACTCACAGAGTTACACGTTCTCTTCAGTGATCAGTTTGTTAGCACAGTTTTCTGGAAATCTGCAATTAGATACTTCATAGCGCAATGAACATTACAGTGACAAAGGAAATATCCACAGATGAAAACTAGAAAGAAGCTTTCTTAGAAACTTCTTGGTGATGTGTGAATTCATCTCACAGAGTTACACTTATGTTTCGTGGAGCAGTCCATTAACACTGTCTTTGAGGAATCTGAGAAGGGCTTCTTTGGATCATTGAGGCCTACGCTGATAAAGGAAATTTCATCCGTTCAAACGTGAAAGAAGCTTTCTGAGAAACTTCTTTCTGATCTGTGAGTTCATCTCACAGAGTTACAACCTCTGCCTCAAGAAGCAGTTTGCTAACACTCTTTTCGTGGATCTGCAAAGTGATATTTGGGAGCCTATTGGGGCCCATGGTGATAAAGGAAATATCCTCACATAATAACTAAAGAGAAGCTTTCTGAGAAACTGCATTGCCAGGTGTGAATGCAACTCACAGAGTTACACGTTTCTCTTCGTGATCAGTTTGTTAGCACAGTTTTCTGGAAATCTGCAATTAGATACTTCATAGCGCAATGAACATTACAGTGACAAAAATATCCACAGATGAAAACTAGAAAGAAGCTTTCTTAGAAACTTCTTGGTGATGTGTGAATTCATCTCACAGAGTTACACTTATGTTTCGTGGAGCAGTCCATTAACACTGTCTTTGAGGAATCTGAGAAGGGCTTCTTTGGATCATATTGAGGCCTACGCTGATAAAGGAAATTTCATCCGTTCAAACCGTGAAAGAAGCTTTCTGAGAAACTTCTTTCTGATCTGTGAGTTCATCTCACAGAGTTACAACCTCTGCCTCAAGAAGCAGTTTGCTAACACTCTTTTCGTGGAATCTGCAAAGTGATATTTGGGAGCCTATTGGGGCCCATGGTGATAAAGGAAATATCCTCACATAATAACTAAAGAGAAGCTTTCTGAGAAACTGCATTGCCATGTGTGAATGCAACTCACAGACTTACGCCAGTGTTCTTTGGAGCCGTTTCTTTGGACTGTTTCCGTGGATTCTGAGAAGTGATATTTCAGATAGCTTTGAAGAATAGAAGGAGAAAGGAAATATCCTTCAAGAGAAAGCGGAACCAAGCTTTGTGAGAAACTGCTTTGTGATATGTGAATTCATTTCACAGTGTTCTATCACCCGTTCTCGGGGGAGTTTCCTAGCACTCATTTTGAGGAATCTCAGATGTGATGTCTTGGATATCGTTGAATCGCATGCTGAATAAGGAACTATCCTCAGAAAACCTGCAGAGAAGGCTTCTCAAAAACTTCTTTGTGTGGGTGAATTCAGCCCACAGATGTCCATCATTGTTTCCACTGAGAAACTCGCTAGCAGAATTTTCGCAGAATCTGCAAAGGACACACGGTGGCGCTCCAAGACCACAAATAACCTCGTCTTACTAAAGAAAGAAGCTTTCTGAGAAACGCTATGTGATGTGTGAATTCAACTCACTAAGTTGCAGCGGTATTTCGTGGGGCCGTGGCCTAGGCCTATTTGTGTGGAATCTGAGAACAGATATTCCCGATCCCTTTGAAAACAATGGGGCCAATGGAAACATCTTCCAATAAAAATGAGAAAGAAGCTTTCTGAGAAACTTCTTTCTGATCTGTGAGTTCATCTCACAGAGTTACAACCTCTGCCTCAAGAAGCAGTTTGCTAACACTCTTTTCGTGGAATCTGCAAAGTGATATTTGGGAGCCTATTGGGGCCCATGGTGAAAAGGAAATATCCTCACATAATAACTAAAGAGAAGCTTTCTGAGAAACTGCATTGCCATGTGTGAATGCAACTCACAGAGTTACACTTCTCTTCAGTGATCAGTTTGTTAGCACAGTTTTCTGGAAATCTGCAATTAGATACTTCATAGCGCAATGAACATTACAGTGACAAAGGAAATATCCACAGATGAAACTAGAAAGAAGCTTTCTTAGAAACTTCTTGGTGATGTGTGAATTCATCTCACAGAGTTACACTTATGTTTCGTGGAGCAGTCCATTAACACTGTCTTTGAGGAATCTGAGAAGGGCTTCTTTGGATCATATTGAGGCCTGCGCTGATAAAGGAAATTTCATCCGTTCAAAACGTGAAAGAAGCTTTCTGAGAAACTTCTTTCTGATCTGTGAGTTCATCTCACAGAGTTACAACCTCTGCCTCAAGAAGCAGTTTGCTAACACTCTTTTCGTGGAATCTGCAAAGTGATATTTGGGAGCCTATTGGGGCCCATGGTTATAAAGGAAATATCCTCACATAATAACTAAAAGAAGCTTTCTGAGAAACTGCATTGCCATGTGAATGCAACCCACAGAGTTACACGTTTCTCTTCAGTGATCAGTTTGTTAGCACAGTTTCTGGAAATCTGCAATTAGATACTTCATAGCGCAATGAACATTACAGTGACAAAGGAAATATCCAGAGTGAAAACTAGAAAGAAGCTTTCTTAGAAACTTCTTGGTGATGTGTGAATTCATCTCACAGAGTTACACTTATGTTTCGTGGAGCAGTCCGTTAACACTGTCTTTGAGGAATCTGAGAAGGGCTTCTTAGACCACTTTGAGGCCTACGCTGATAAAGGAAATTTCATCCGTTCAAACCGTGAAAGAAGCTTTCTGAGAAACTTCTTTCTGATCTGTGAGTTCATCTCACAGAGTTACAACCTCTGCCTCAAGAAGCAGTTTGCTAACACTCTTTTCGTGGAATCTGCAAAGTGATATTTGGGAGCCTATTGGGGCCCATGGTGATAAAGGAAATATCCTCACATAATAACTAAAGAGAAGCTTTCTGAGAAACTGCATTGCCATGTGTGAATGCAACTCACAGAATTACACGTTTCTCTTCTGTGATCAGTTTGTTAGCACAGTTTTCTGGAAATCTGCAATTAGATACTTCATAGCGCAATGAACATAACAGTGACAAATGAAATATCCACAGATGAAAACTAGAAAGAAGCTTTCTTAGAAACTTCTTGGTGATGTGTGAATTCATCTCACAGAGTTACACTTATGTTTCGTGGAGCAGTCCATTAACACTGTCTTTGAGGAATCTGAGAAGGGCTTCTTTGGATCATTTGAGGCCTACGCTGATAAAGGAAATTTCATCCGTTCAAACGTGAAAGAAGCTTTCTCAGAAACTTCTTTCTGATCTGTGAGTTCATCTCACAGAGTTACAACCTCTGCCTCAAGAAGCAGTTTGCTAACACTCTTTTCGTGGAATCTGCAAAGTGATATTTGGGAGCCTATTGGGGCCCATGGTATAAAGGAAATATCCTCACGTAATAACTAAAGAGAAGCTTTCTGAGAAACTGCATTGCCAAGTGTGAATGCAACCCACAGAGTTACACGTTTCTCTTCAGTGATCAGTTTGTTAGCACAGTTTTCTGGAAATCTGCAATTAGATACTTCATAGCGCAATGAACATTACAGTGACAAAGGAAATCCACAGATGAAAACTAGAAAGAAGCTTTCTTAGAAACTTCTTGGTGATGTGTGAATTCATCTCACAGAGTTACACTTATGTTTCGTGGAGCAGTCCGTTAACACTGTCTTTGAGGATTCTGAGAAGGGCTTCTTTAGACCACTTTGAGGCCTACGCTGATAAAGGAAATTTCATCCGTTCAAACCGTGAAAGAAGCTTTCTGAGAAACTTCTTTCTGATCTGTGAGTTCATCTCACAGAGTTACAACCTCTGCCTCAAGAAGCAGTTTGCTAACACTCTTTTCGTGGAATCTGCAAAGTGATATTTGGGAGCCTATTGGGGCCCATGGTGATAAAGGAAATATCCTCACATAATAACTAAAGAGAAGCTTTCTGAGAAACTGCATTGCCATGTGTGAATGCAACTCACAGAGTTACACGTTTCTCTTCGTGATCAGTTTGTTAGCACAGTTTTCTGGAAATCTGCAATTAGATACTTCATAGCGCAATGAACATAACAGTGACAAATGAAATATCCACAGATGAAAACTAGAAGAAGCTTTCTTAGAAACTTCTTGGTGATGTGTGAATTCATCTCACAGAGTTACACTTATGTTTCGTGGAGCAGTCCATTAACACTGTCTTTGAGGAATCTGAGAAGGGCTTTTTGGATCATATTGAGGCCTACGCTGATAAAGGAAATTTCATCCGTTCAAAACCGTGAAAGAAGCTTTCTGAAACTTCTTTCTGATCTGTGAGTTCATCTCACAGAGTTACAACCTCTGCCTCAAGAAGCAGTTTGCTAACACTCTTTTCGTGGAATCTGCAAAGTGATATTTGGGAGCCTATTGGGGCCCATGGTGATAAAGGAAATATCCTCACATAATAACTAAAGAGAAGCTTTCTGAGAAACTGCATTGCCATGTGTGAATGCAACTCACAGAATTACACGTTTCTCTTC